>NW_024412376.1:127050106-127116160 GCF_014898765.1 Herpailurus yagouaroundi | reverse complement strand
GCCCGGCGCGCGGGCCGCGGGGCTGGAGGGTGGCAGCAGGCTCGGCGAGGGGACGTGCGCGCGGACCCGGCTCCGGAGAACGCGGCGGCGGGCGCGGGGCGTGCGCGGCGGGGCAGGCGCTCGCTGCTCGCTCGGGAAGCGCCGTTGTGCGTCGCGGCCATGTCCTGGCTGTGGCGAGAAATCCTCCTGGAGAGCCTCCTGGGTAAGCTGAAGCCGCCCCCGGGCGCGCGTTCGCGGGGGCCTGCCCCTCACTCGGCCCGGAGCCGCGGCGCTCGGCCGGTTGGCTGGGCTCGAGAGGGAGCGCGCCGCGCGCCCAGGATGCAGAAGTCCTCTGGGAACTTTTGCTACCGCCGTCAAAAAAGACGAGACCTAGACTGAGGTTCGGAAGCCGAGGATTCCGTGGGGGAGACGGTGCCTCCGAGCTGCACTCCACCCTGGGATGGCGCTCTATTCTCCACGTGTCGACCTTGACCCCGCGCGGCTGGGACCGCTCCCGAACCGGCCCCCTCCGCGACCTTTACGTTAGTAAGATTCAGTACTGGACCTTAACTTTCACAAGGAAAGGGGTCCCCGTGTCCCCCAGCGGCTTGAGGTGAGCACGCAGGGAGGCAGCTGCTGCCTGTGTTGGCCCCGCACGAGTGGTCTCGGTGGCGGCTGCACGTTTGGGCATTGCGCGAAAAGCGTCGAACTGGGGTCCCGTGTGCGCACCTCGAAGCTTTGCAAAAAGCCCCAAGGACAATTATTGGGCAATTCTCTCGGAGTCGTGTGACTAAAGTCAGATTTCCCAAATGTTTGGGACAGTGTTATAATCTCGCTGTTCATTATGAAACATTCTTTTCGCTTGGGAGGGGCACCTTCCTAAGAACTTGATTTTCTGGGAGCTGGTAATACTCGGGAGGGTACCCCCCACTTTTTTTTCCCCCTAGCTTCAAATGTATTAAGTACAGCGGTGTAAAGTGAGTTACGTTCAGTAAGTACCCAGGGTGCTAGGTATTCTGTGTACTTGATCTCATTTAATCTTAGCAACTTGGTGAGGTGGCTGAAAGGACTACTTTGCTGGTTCAGAAAGGGAGCCTGAGAAGTACCTCGGGAGAAAGTTACTACACGTGATGGTTCGATGGCTACGTTTGGAGCCAGTCTGCGTGGGTTTAAGTTCACTCTGCCGTTTGCCACTTTTTCAACTTTAGACGATTACTTTCTGAATCTCAGAAGTTTTTTTGTTCTTGTTTGTTTTTACGCTTGTAAGAGGGGAGTAAAAAGTGTCCATTTCATAGGACGTGAGCTGTAGGAGGAATAAGATCTCTGTAAATACTTAGCACAGATGCTGCCGCATAGTAAGTGCCCATTAGGTAATTATTGTTGTAGAAGATTATACAGTCAGTAGTTGGCAGAGGTGAACCTGACTCCAGATCCTGGAATTTCACTACGCCATACTGTCTTATAAGGTTAGGTTTAAAAAAGTCTACTTACAAGTAAATGATTGTTGCCTGACTAACCTGCCTTTGGATGTAGTCTGGAGTGGGAGCAAAGGAGGGGCCACCTGCTGTTTGTTCCTTTTTTTTTTTTTTTTTTTTGGTAGTTATCTCTACACCCAGCCGAGAGATCAAGAGTGGCATAGTCCTCCTTTTGAGCCAGCTGGACACCCTTGTTAGTTCCTCTTTTTGATTTTCATGATATTGCTCTTTATAGAATGGTTGACTTAGGTAAAGAAATTTTATCAATTTCAACCTAGATGGTCCAAATGAAGAGGTTTCAATAAAGGGACGACCTGTGTGGGTGTGAACAAGGTTAAAGGAATAAACAAGGGGTGTCAAGGGACTCACAACAGCAGGAAGCCATTTTCATCCTGGGACATTCTCTTCTTGTCCGAGGAAGGGGAGGAATTAATTCTGTACAGGAACCCAGTTAGGGTCAGAATCGTGAAGGAGGGCGGTCAGCCGGAGCCCTTACAGTGGAGGAGCAGGGCTAGTGTTTGAAACAAAGTCACATTTACACATTCTCCTTAATCATTTTTTTTTTTTCCTAGGGTATGTTTCTTGGTCTCTCTGCCATGGCCTGGGACCGATGATTTATTACTTTCCCCTGCAAACTCTAGAACTCACTGGGCTTGAAGGTTTTGGCATAGTGTTTCTTTCTCCAATATTCCTAACACTTACTCCTTTCTGGAAATTGGCTAACAAGAAGTGGATGCTAATCCTGTTGCGGATAATTACTATTGGTAAGATTTAAAAGTGCTTCTTGAAGGTGTTGTGTGTGTGTGTTTGTTTTTTGTTTTTTGTTGTTTTTTTTTTTTTCAAAATCAAGTGAAAATATGTACACTGTTCTTTGTATGCTAAATGATTAAATGAAAAACAAAGATCATTCTTTCTCTTACTACTGTCTTAAAGAGTTTTACTAGAACTGGAAGACTAGACCAAGAGCCAATGTCTTTTACATTTCTAACTTTTCTGTCAGATCGGAAAAGCCTAAAAAAATCACTGAAATCAAGAGGGAGAACAGGTCAACTCTTGAAAATTTTGTGTACTTTTTTTCCAACTATGACAGAAAACTCAGAAACCATTAAAAATTGTTGAATGATACTTCATGAAAGTAGGAAAATTATGCCCAATGAACACTATAGTAAACAGAGTCAAACAAATTAGGAAAGATATTTGTAACTCTTTTGTCAAAGGGCTAATATCACTAACATGGAGTTTTTACAAATCAATAATAAAAAGGAACAACAATTCGATAGATAACAGAGCAAAGGATATGATCAGTTTACTGGGAAAAAATGTAATTTTTTAAATATGTATTTTAAAATTAAAATGTGTAGAATACAACTTACACACACACACACACACACACACATATTTGTATGTAGCTTCATATGCTGGATTGCCAAAGAACAAAGTTGGGTAACACTGTATTGTAAGGATGGGAAAGCGGGCACTCAGACATTGCTGATGGGGATGTAAATTGGCACAAGTTCTGCAGAGGATAATTTATCAGCATTTATCAAAATTACAAATACGTATATACCCTTTTGCTCAGCAATTCCATTTCTAGAAATATACCCTACAGATATACTTACTTATGGCTTAAAATGGTAAAACTTGGGGCGCCTGAGTGGCTCAGTCAGTTGGGTGTCCGACTTTGGCTCAGGTCATGATCTCGCGGTCCGTGAGTTCGAGCCCCGCGTCGGGCTCTGTGCTGACAGCTCAGAGCCTGGAGCCTGTTTCAGATTCTGTATCTCCCTCTCTCTCTGACCCTCCCCCGTTCATGCTCTGTCTCTCCCTGTCTCAAAAATAAATAAACGTTAAAAAAAAATTTTTTTTTAAATGGTAAAACTATAAGGTTGTTAATCATTATAGCAATATTTGTAATAGCAAGGTTAGAAATAACCTACATGTCCTATATATGGGATTGGTTAAATAAATTATGGTTTTGAAAATTGGAACACTGTAGAATACTGGGCAGCTATATAAAAGAACGAGAACATTATGTAAGGAATGGAATAGTCTTTAAATATATTATTAAGTGAAAAAAAGGAATCACTAAACAGTGTGTGCAGAATACTAACATTTGTGTAAGAAAGTTTAGATGGAAATATATTTAGTTTTTAATGCATTAAATGGCCCTAGAAGGATTTAAAAAAAAAAAAAAAAAACAAAATCCCGATAGCATTTTAGTTACTTGAAAATGGTATCTAGAGACAGACATAAAAGGGAAGCTTTGCAATACATACCTTTGGTATCTTTTAGATTCTGAATTTGAGTATGTTATGTCGCCATTAGCAATTATCAGTTAAAAATTTTGAATGTACACTTACTGTCCCAAGGAATTGAGATTATTAATATAAATAAATATTGAGAGACCTTGAAGAAGTACGGGGAGTAAAAAAGTAAGAGGGTGGGGTCATGGAAGAAAAGGTTTAGAAAACAAAAACACCAGACTGTGATCTGGTTGAATCTATAGGTGAAAACTCCAGATGTCTTACTCTTCTGTTACAATGCAGTGCAGTTGGTTTCTCTGGAGTTTTCCAAGTGGCATATATTTCTTCTCTCTGGATACAGTCATTTGACTTTTTTTCAGAAACAGTGACAGGAATTACTATGAAACTGCCTTCTGCTTTTCTGTGGGCCAGTCCCCGAAGAAGGCAGAATGAGGTTAGGGCAGTGAGTTCTGTGGATACCCGCAAGGGTGGAGGACTCGGCTTCTCAAGATCTTGGGCTCCGAAAGGATAGTGGTAAAGACCACTGAAAAATGCACCCTTTATGCAGACGACGTCCAGAGAAATGGAAAGACCAATCAAATGTGAAAATGTCAGCTCCAGAAATAATAGAAATGAGGCGTTCTACCCTGAGTTGAGGGTATAGTGGCCGAGCTACACTCCCTTGGGCTTACAGTACCCTCCTAGGAATTACTGTGGCCTGAGTGTTGCAGGTTTCATTTTCTCGTCACGCTCCTTGGTTGGCTTTATGGGAGTGGTCTCATCAGTGGCACTTCTTTGTTGCCTTTGCTCAATGCTGCTTGTGTCAAGCCTTATCTACAGAGCTATTGACTGAGAGTTACTGGGGTGGTTTTTTGATTGTTTAAATCCACTTCTGGCCCAGCAACTTCTGGTGGCTGTAAGGGATGTTGATATTAATAAGTTTGGGGTGTGTATGGTATTTGGGATGCTTCCTGTTGTTCCCATTTCGCCTCCTTCCTCTGTGCAGATCCATCACTTGAGTTGAGGTGGAGTTCAATTTGAGAAAATGGAGTAGGTAGGAAAGTGATGTCGAGTTTGAGGATGAAGAGACTGTTTTGGCCAGATCCTCTTCTGGGTAGTCACTGAGCTCTGCTGATGCTAGACAGAGGCTGCTGTAAGCCGTGGTTTACCTTAAAACTCCCTTCATATGCTGCTAAGGAAATGAAACAACTTTGTCTTTAAAGACAAAGTCCTGGGGCGCCTGGGTGGCGCAGTCGGTCGGGCGTCCGACTTCAGCCAGGTCACGATCTCGCGGTCCGGGAGTTCGAGCCCCGCGTCAGGCTCTGAGCCATGTCAGGCTCTGGGCTGATGGCTCAGAGCCTGGAGCCTGTTTCCGATTCTGTGTCTCCCTCTCTCTCTGCCCCTCCCCCGTTCATGCTCTGTCTCTCTCTGTCCCAAAAATAAATAAACGTTGAAAAAAAAAATTTTAAAGACAAAGTCCTAAGGAATCCTTATATAACGACAGAGATGATCTGTGTTACATGCTATCACCTCTGGCACCTCAGACGTTTTGGGTTAATTACTATGTACTTAACTACAAACTAGTTCATATTCCTATTGGTTTAGGTTTTTTCTTGCCTGATAAATTTTGACCCACTAGGATGGCTCTAATCAAAAAGATAGGTAGTGATCAGTGTTGGCAAGAATATGGAAAACTTGAACCCTCACACATGACTGGTAGGAATATAAAATGGTGCAGCTGCTTTTGAAATCAGTTTGGCAGTTCCTTGAAACGTTAAGCAGAGTTCTCATATGACCTAACTATTCCACTTCTCAGTATATACCTGAGGAAAATGAAAACCTATGTTCATATAAGACCTTGTTTGTACATAAATGTTTATAGCAGTATTATTCTTTTTTCAAAAAAAACATACAAATGTTTATTTATTTTTGAAAGAGAGAGAGAGAGAGAGAGTGAGCAGGGGAGGGGCAGAGAGAGGGAGACACAGAATCTGGATGCTTTTATTTTTTTTATTTTTTATTTTTAACGTTTATTTATTTTTAAGACAGAGACAGAGCATGAACGGGGGAGGGGCAGAGAGAGAGGGAGACACACAGAATCGGAAGCAGGCTCCAGGCTCTGAGCCATCAGCCCAGAGCCCGACGCGGGGCTCAAACTCACAGACCGCGAGATCCTGACCTGAGCTGAAGTCGGGCGCTTAACTGACTGAGCCACCCAGGTGCCCCGAGGGAGACACAGAATCTGAAGCAGGCGCCAGTCTCTGAGCTCTGTCAGCACAGAGCCCGATGCAAGGCTCGAACTCATGAACTGCAAGATCATGAACTACGCTGAAGTTGCTTAACTGACTGAGCCACCCAGGTGCCTCCAGTGTATGATTTATATATTTATAAATGAATGATAAAATTAATAACTGTCAATGTTTTTTCTGCATCCTGATTAAAAAAAAACAGTGTTCATTTATTTTTGAGAGAGAGAGAGAGCACGCATGCATACAAGCAGGGAAGGGGCAGAGAAAGAGGGAGACACGGAATCCAAAGCAGGCTCCAGGCTCTGAGCTGTCAGCACAGAGCCTGACGTGGGGCTTGAACTCACGAACTGTGAGACCACGACCTGAGCCGAAGTCGGACACTTAACCGACTGAGCCACCCAGGCACCCCTAGCAGCATTATCCTTAGTAGCCAAAGAATGGAAACAACCCAAGTGCCCATCACTGATGAATGAATGAAATGCAGTATATCCATGCAGTGGATATGATTCAGCCATAAAAAGGAACGAAGTACTCATACATGCTATAATACGGATAAGCCTTGAAAATATTCTGATTAAATGGAAGAAGCCAGTCACAGAAGGCTACCTAGTATAGGAGTCCACTGATACGAGATGCCCAGAATGGGAAAAATCTATACGACAGGAAGTAGATTAGTGATTGCCAGGGGCTGGGGCAGTAGGGAGGAGGAAAAGGGAGTTTCTTTTTGGGGTGGTGAAAATATTCTGGAATTAGTGGTAATAGTTGCACAACTTTGTGAATAACTTAGAAACCATTGAATTGTACACTTAAACGTAGTGAACGTATTGTTAAGAATGACATCACAAAAAATTAAAAATTTTTTAATTTATACACACAAGTCCGTATTTATCTGTCTGGGTGTAGAGATGGTGTCAGATGCAACAGTTATCGAATGCAGATCATTGTGTTCCAATGCATGATTGCCGGAAATGTTTAGCTCTCCTTAATTTGTTTGTAGGCAGCATCGCCTCCTTCCAGGCTCCAAATGCCAGAGTTCGGCTAGTGGTCCTTGCCCTTGGAGTGTCTTCCTCGTTGATAGTACAAGCCGTGACATGGTGGACAGGAAGTGGCTTACAAAGGTATGGTATCTTATATCCATCGACAAAGGTTCGTATCTTAAACAGGTGTGATCATTTACCAAAGGGAAAGTTGGGACCAGGAATTTAAGTGATAGTTTTTACTTTGCATACAGCTTCTAGAAGTCTCACTTTTTCCCCCTTTTCACAAAATCGGAATGCGAATACTTGCCATCGGTCTCCGCGATGTTTTGAGAATTAGGAAATTGCAACAAGTTGCCTAGGTAATGGGCTTTATAAAGACTGAAGATGAAGGCATGTTCATTACTGCAAATTACCAACAGGGCTACTTTATAGACTCATTCTATGAAACTATGAAATTCACTCTGACCATGGTACATTGAAAGTACATAAAAAGTTATTAAAAATACTTTTGTTCTTACAGGTACCTCAGAATCTGGGGATTCATCTTAGGACAGATTCTTCTTCTTGTTCTCCGCATATGGTACACTTCACTAAATCCAATCTGGAGTTATCAGATGTCCAACAGAGTGATACTGACATTAAGTACCATAGCCACACTTGATCGCATTTACACAGGTAAGCGTACGCCCAATTTATTTAGGGATCTGCTCTCTTGCATAGTTTACTTATCTGAATGGAACACATCTTGAAAAGATAAGAAGTCTTTCTGCATTTTGCCTCTGTTTCAATTTTTTGCTCCCTCTGAAAGAGTAACCAGCACAGCCAGTGGATTATTATCTAAGCAGAAGGCACCTTTTCCTTGCCAGAACCGAGGATGAAAATAATAAGCCATTTCAGGCTTGTATCAGTGTGGAGTGGGAGAGTAAACCAGGCTTGAGACTCCCAGCCGGCTTTCAGTTTGTCTTTCTCCGCTCTCCCTCTGGATGGGGCTGTGGGATGAGACCCTTCGTCTCTCTTCCTCCACACTGACCCCCGTATATCTCTAACACTGTGAGAAGTTATTCATGAGCAAAGGCTCTGGGAACTATCTGGGTTTTTTGTTTTTTGTTTCTTTGTTTCTTTTTTTCTTTTCTGGGAGCGTGAAGATGTTTAAGCTCCAAGTCTGAAGGTTGAAAAAGAAAGGAAATATTGCGTATTTGTACCAAATCACCTGTCTCTCTTTGGAGCTGACTTTCTCAGAGACATACACATCCCCAGCTTGCATATTTATTCCATATGCTAACTTGAGATCCTTCTGAAAAGAAGGGAGAAGTGTTACTAGATTCTGGTTAACTTGCACCTGGCTTTTTGTGTGAGTCTCAGTGAGTCACTGTTCTTTTGTCAATACAAGGAGAAATCTCACAGATTAATGGAAGTTTAGAGGGTTTTGGCTCAGCATGAACAAAGTGCTTGTATAATCCGCCTCTCGCCCCAATTTTGGCATGAAACAGGGACAGTGAGAACAAGGGAACATCATTCAAGGACATTGGTCAAGTGACATTACTATTAGAACACTTAGAACTCAGTCTGGTGCCCTAATATATGCTTTATGTTTCATAAAACACTAACATTGAAAGGTGGAAACTCAGGCAGCAAATTTCACAGGTACAGGCTGATAAGGATCTGAACTTCAGGGTATCATTTACATTTCCTGACTTGAGTTTTCTTTTTTCTCGCCTCTGTTTTAATTCATGTGACCCAGTTGTTGGTCCCTTCCTGTTTTTGCCCCGTACCTCATTTACAAAACCCCAGACTCCTCATCAGTTTCCCCAGAATATCAGATCACACCAGGCAGTTTTGTAGTTTTAGTGAAGATTTGCTGGGTCCTGGGAGAGGGGTCCCCGACCAGAGTCCACAGCAGTGATGCTCCGCAAATTCAGTTTAGGTCTCCCTCTTCCCCACCCAAAGACTGCTCAGTCTCCAGGCCCTGGCCTCCTTTGTCTTCACCACCCTTCCCATCATCCCTGTGGCTCACAGCTCTGCTTCTCTCCCTCTGACTCCTTTATTGGCAGAATGGCTTTCCTCCTCCTCATGCAACAGACCCTAAGACTTTCTTCTGTCCTGCAGAGAGCTTCCCAGTAGCACGGGCCATCAGCCCAGCAGGCTGTCTGTTCTTACAAAGACATTCTTCTGCCAGCATTTTCTCTGGTTGTTACGTTTTTGTGTGTGAAGTCATTGATGCAGTGAAATGAGACCTCTTGGTGAAACAGCCCTGGGAAGTAGGGAATAGTTAGGGACACAGGTGGTGGAGTTGGTCTGCCTAAGCTCTCTTTACCAGCTGTATGATCTTGGACAAGTGACTTGTTCTCTCTGGGCCTCAGTTTTTGGATCTACTAAATGGGCCTAGTAACAGGTTACCTTGTAAAGTTGTTCCCAGGATTAAATGAGTTCCTATCAAAGGCTAGGAAGAGACCTGAAACTCAGGAACTGCTCAGTAAGTGTACGACTATTACCCTGGGTGCACAGTGGGGTAGGTGAGAGCCCTCTTTGGGGGTGGGGGGAAGGCAGGGACATGGCCTGGTGTCCTGGGGGAAGGCGGGGACATGTCCTGGTGTCCTGAATATGTTCCACTCAAGTAGGACTGCATCTGTTCCCTCAACATACCAGTCACTTTTCCTGTATATGTATATATATATTTTAATTTTTTTTAACGTTTATTTATTTTTGAGACAGAGACAGAGCATGAACAGGGGAGGGTCAGAGAGAGGGAGACACAGAATCTGACACAGGCTCCAGGCTCTGAGCTGTCAGCACAGAGCCCGATGCGGGGCTCGAACTCACGGACCGCGAGATCGTGACCAGAGCTGACGTAGGCCGCTTAACCTACTGAGCCACCCAGGTGCCCCTTCCTGTATATGTCTTTGCTCATACTGTTAACTTCACATGAAGTAAAGAACTCGCTGCATTTTCCCTTGTGAAATCCCAAAATGCTTGGTTCTCCCCAAAGCATTCCTGATCTAGCCTGCTTGAAATCATCTCTCACACCAACTAGCTCTCAGCACGTTCCGCTTTGTATTACAGTGCCACATCTCATCTTCCCTTCTAAAATAAGCTCCTTGAAGCCAGATACCATTTCTTGCTTGCTACAAGTCTGTGAAATATAGAGGGTACATTTTCATGTAATTGACCATTTCTCATTTTTTATCCTAGATGGTGACTGCAGTAAGCCAGAGGGGAAAAATACTGGAGTGGCAGTCAAGGGCGTGGCCTCCAGACCTACCTGGTGCCTGGCAGGGGCTGCCTTTGGCAGTCTCGTGTTCCTCACCCACTGGATTTTTGGAGAGGTCTCGCTTGTTTCCAGATGGGCCGTGAGTGGGCACCCCCATCCAGGGCCAGATCCTAACCCATTTGGGTGAGTGTCGGTTTGGAAGCCATCAAGGAATTGGCTATTAAAGTTGAAGGAAGAAATACTTCTTTTGTTGAGCAGCTAGATCTGCGCCAGCCAGGTGTTTCATATTCCACTTTCCCTAGATAGCAACAACGTTGCATGATGTTACTGCGTACTGTGGAGGGTGTTTGCCCCTGTGGTGAAGGGTTGCTAGAAAGCAGACGATGGAGGGCTGAAGGTTGTGCCCCGTCAAGTAAGGTTTTGGAAGCTCCTGCTTGGGTGCTCTGAGGAAGTTTCCACATGGGGGAGCATTCTCAGGGGCAGAGAAGACATGCTGTTGCCATTTCCTTCAGACCCCTCCTTACAGTTATGGGCATTTGATGGGACGAGACCACAGTGCCCTGATGAGAGAAAACAGGTTGGCAGCCTGGGCATCGATCTCTATTCTCTGCGAAGGAGGGACGCCCAGAGAGATCTCTGCATCCTGTGATATTTTGGGACTTGCTCCAACCATGGGGCACCCAGGGAGTCAGCAGTCTTGAGATTAAGTGTCGGAACCAGCATATGCCTGGTCCTCATTAACCCTGTCTCTACCCTTTGGGATACGTCTTTTCTCCTGTGTTCAGGCCCAGCCTTTCATGTACAAAGATTGGAGGAACCTTTAAAACATCTGCCTCAGATAACTGTTTGCTCTTACAGTGTGGAGGTTCCCACATTTGGCAAATGCCTGGTGGATCCTTCCCCAGCAGACATGAGAGCATACCCCCAGGTGTCCAGGTCTGGACTCAGAAGTCCCCAGTCCCCAAACACGTTCGTCTTCCTCCATGCCTTGCTTCACCCTTCCTAGCTATCACTCCGTCATCCGAGCCAGAATCCAGGAGTCCTCCTACAACTGTGTCTTTCTCATTTTCTGTGTCTATTTGGCATTAAGTCTAGTCAATTCTACTACTTCTCTCAGATCTATCCCTTCCTCTGCGATCCCCACCCTATCTGCCTCTGTGGAGCCCTCACCATCTTTCATCTAGGCTTCCTCTCTTGCCTCTTCATGGTCTCTCTTCAGTGTGGCCTTCTCTGCACTGCCCCCACTAGCCCCGCCCCCAGTGAACTCTCCAGAAATGCACATCTAACTCCATCACTCCCTGGCTTAGAACCTTTAAGTGGTGTTTCCATATGAGGTCATGTGAGACAGGATCTGTTCCCCCACCCCTCTTACTTTTACAGACACTTCCTACCTTATCCCCGTGCTTCATCTGGGATGAAATCACTTCCAGTTCCCTAGAAGTGCTGGACTGTTCCAGGCCTTTGTCTGCAAGTATGTGCTCTTCCCTCTGTCTGGCTGCCTTCTATGCCTTGGTGTCCTGGCAAGCTCTTACTCACCCCTCTAAACCCAGCTCAAGCATCTGCTCTGTGAAGTCTTCTCTGATTATCCCAAGGGTTCCTTTATGCTACATACTACCTTAAATTCCACCCTTGCCCTCTTCTGCCTTTTATTATTATTGTGTATTACAATTTTAAAAAACATTACAGCTAGGGGCACTTGGGTGGCTCAGCCAGTTAGTTAAGCGTCTGACTTCGGCTCAGGTCATAATCTCACAGTACGTGGGCTCGAGCCCTACATCGGGCTCTGTGCTGACAGCTTGGAGCCTGGAGCCTGGAGCCTGGAGCCTGCTTCAAATTCTGTCTCTCTCTCTCTCTGTTCCTCCCCCATTCATGCTCTGTCTCTCTCTCTCTCCTTCAAAAATAAATAAAAACATTAATAAAAAAAATTTTAAAAAGACCATTACAGTTATTTTAGATCTTCCTGCTAGACAGTAAGCAACTTGAGGGCAGGGAATGGGAAAAAGAACTACTATTTATGATTTAACTCTGTCAGGCATGGAGCCAGGAAGTTTCCATACGTTAGCTCATTCACAGTTTGTGTCTTTTGATCCTGGATGCCTTCGCGTATTTGGGAGGAAGGGAAAGAAGGAAGAAAGGCACAAAGGAAGAGAAGGGAAGGGGTTTGTTCCCATGCATCAAAGCTTTGTTTCGAAAATTCCCTTTAAAAATAGGCATCAGTTATATGGAACAGCAAAAGGAGAATTGGGCCAGGACCCCGAGGCCAGGCTTGAGGGCTGGAGTCCTGCTCAGCCAACAGTAACTCATCATTCGACTGTGGACGAGTCACGTCGTGTCCCTGGCTTTGTTTTTCTCACCTGTAAAATGAGGGGCTTTTTTGGTAGACGTGTTGTAATTCTGTCTGTTGGAGGGAGGCATTGAAGATGGAGATGTAGCTCATGGGACCAGCATTTCCCTAACTGTGTTCTGTGGGACACTGGTGTCTTGAGATGTTGATAGATACCCTGAGAGAAAAAGGCAACGTCTCCTAAATCTGCACTTCATATTCCTCTCCTTGTGATTCACAATGCACATCCGCAGACGAGAGACCTCCTGGGAGTTTCTCAAACTTATTTGAAAATAGAATTCCCGGGCGCCTGGTTGGCTCAGTTGGTTAAACATCCGACTCTCGATTTTGGCTCAGGTCACGAGTTTACCGTCGTGAGATGGGGCCCCACGTAGGGCTCCTAAGCTCCGCTGAGCATGGAGCCTGCTTGAGATTCTCTCTCCCTCTGCTCCCCCTCCCCAACTTGTGCACGCTCTCTTTCTCCCTCCAAAAAAAAAAAAAAAAAGTAGAATTCCTCTTTTAGAACACCTGTTAACACCTCATAAAATTAGTGTTTCTCAGAACCCTGCTGGAGAAATGTTGCATTAGGCTTTCATGAGTCATGACCATCGTAGTAGAAATTGCTTTCTAAAATCCATAATAGATTGCATCCCAGGTAAGTGTTGATGTGGTAAAGAGGTGAGGGATGGGAGAAGGGTGAGGGAGGGGCCCAGAGCGTACCGAAGGGACGTTGGGAAGCCGAAGGATCAGTGCTGATGGTAGACCCCGAGAGAATGAGGGAGCTAGATAAACTGTGTCTTCCTCCTGCTTCCAGTTTCCCATCAGCCCGCCCCAGTGCTCCCGGCCTTGGGACTCTTACCACTAGTGCCTTCTGATATCCTGAATTATTTATTAATTGTGTTTACTGTCTGTTCCTCCCTCACTGGAATGGGAGCCCTCGGGAGGAAAGGGATGTTTGTTCATGGATGTATCCCAAGCCCCTAGAACACAGCCTGCACATAGTAGGTCCTCGTAAACATTTGTCGTTGAATTGGGGATACAAAAAAATCAACAGTGTCCTCCACGGCCTTTTTTGACACCTGGTCTTCTGTAGACCCAGGGTGATCCTTCACCTTGGAAGTGGGGGTGGGCAGGATAGTAGCCGAGAGCCTCACTCCAGGGCCTGATGACCTTTTTTGGTTTCTGAGTCCTAGCAGAGCTGCTGTGTATGACCTCCGACAGGTTATTTAAGTGCTCTTTCCCCCAGTGTCTGCCTCTGCAAAATGGGGATAATAAGAGCATTTACCTTAGAGACTTGGGAAGATTGAGAGCCTAATAAGATGCAAAAGTCTTTTTTTTTTTTTAACGTTTATTTATTCTTGAGACAGAGAGAGACAGAGCATGAACGGGGGAGGGGCAGAGAGAGAGGGAGACACAGAATCGGAAACAGGCTCCAGGCTCTGAGCCACCAGCCCAGAGCCTGACGCAGGGCTCGAACTCACGGACCGCGAGATCGTGACCCGGGCTGAAGTCGGACGCTCAACCGACTGAGCCACCCAGGCGCCCCAAGATGCAAAAGTCTTAAAACAGTGCATGGGAGGTAGTAAGTGCTGTGTTTTTTAGCTTAGTTTATGTTGTAGCTATTTAATTGAGTGCCACGTGGTAGCTATTATTGCTTCTGGATATTCCCCTGAAGTGGAGTTAAATTTTTTGATTCCTCCTCCTGCAAGTTTTTGCTGAAGTAGCAAAAGAATGAAGTAGTTTGTGGTTGTTTTAAAACTCACACAACTGTCAATTATTTATACAGTTGACAGCAGTCCCAGAAAGGCCCAGACTGTTTTGAGGCAGAGGAAGGAAAAAGAGGCAAACTAAATAGAAACGATTCCCAGTGACTTTTTCTCTTTGTCTTCGGCAGAGTTATCACATGTCACATGTCACATGGCCAATATGGACTATAATTTAATAGTCTGAGAATACTCAATCGCTGTGTTTTACATTGACCATGAAAGATTGAAGATATCATTTATTTCAAGTCTGAGTTGCTATTACTTCAGTGTTCTTTTTTCTTGATTTTTAATGTTTATTTGTTTATTTATTTTAAAAATGTTTAATGTTTGTTTTTGAGAGACAGAGAGAGACAGAGTGGGAGTGAGGGAGGAGCAGAGAAGAGAGAGGGAGACACAGAATCCGAAACAGGCTCCAGGCCCTGAGCTGTCGGCACAGAGCCCGATGTGGGGCTCAAACTCACAAGCAGTGAGACCATGACCTGAGCCGAAGTTGGCTGCGCCACCCCGGTGCCCCAATGTTTTATTTATTTTTGAGAGAGAGAGGGAAAGAGAGCGAGCACGTGCCCACATGCGTGCGCACCTGAGCTGGGGAGTGGCAGTAAAAGAGTGGGAGACACAGAGTCCAAAGCAGGCTCCAGGCTCTGAGCTGTCAGCACAGAGTCCGGCTGGGGAATCGAACTCCGGAATGGTGAGGTCATGACCTGGGCTGAGGTTGGACACTTAACCGACTGAGCCACCCGGCTACCCCTCAATGTTCTGACTGGATATAATATTGGTTTTCAATGAGCTCTCATTATCTCACTGGGTTTTTTCACACTCATATTATCTCTTGGATGTACCCAGAGGTATTTTCTATTTGGGACAATAAAATATTAGTGATGGTAGATGTCCTACAGCACATTATTTTCTTACAGGGGTGCAGTTCTGCTGAGCTTGGCGAGCGGATTGATGCTCTCAGCTTGTTCATGGTTTCCTGGTACCAGTTTACTCTGGTGGGTCACAGGTACGTGGGTTTACCTGTACGTGTCTGTGCCCGGCATTCCACTCAGTTGACAATTTACTTCCTCCTCCTTCATTACCTCTCTCCTCCTGTAGCTGCCATACCGCCACCTCACGGTGCTCACATACTCTCCCCCATCTCCCAAAGAAGGCATGTGTGTCAGTAGCAGTTTTTTTTAAGTTTATTTATTTATTTTGAGAGGGAGGGAGAGAGAGCGTGCGTGCCTGAGTCGGGGAAGGGCAGAGAGAAAGAATCCCAAGCAGGCTCCGCGCTGTCAGCACAGAGCCCGTCTTAGGGCTCAAACTCAAGAACTGTGAGATCATGACCTGAGCCGAAATCAAGAGTCAGAGGCTTAGCCGACCCAGCCACCCAGGCGCCCCTGTTTCTACTGCAGGTCTGAGGAGATGGAAGTCAGACATTACCGCATTGCCAGACCTCTTGCCCTCTCCAAGATTCCCTGCTTCTCTGGTTTTCAGGAATGCCCTCCTGAGCTTCTCACCTCTCGACTTACCTTTGGGGTCCACGTTTGCTTATTCAAGGCTGGGACCCTCCACTCCCAGTCACACTGGTTAGGATTACAGGGTATTGATGGAAGCCATCATATGTTAGGAGCAACTACTTATTTTTATGATTGACTATTTTATTACTATGCCTGAATTACATCACTCCTCTGCCTTCCCCTTAAAAGGCAGAAAATGGTTAGAGCTGGTTTTAGTGTTCAATAAAAAACTCTGCACTCTGTAACAGAGCAGTGAACTTGGTCTCTGTGAAGAGAGATGCCCTCTTACATGTTCATTAACCAGGTGATTCAGAGTGTTGCACTGGATGCCCTGTGTGGGTTCGAGACTGTGGATTGGTAATAGAAGGTGTGGATCGACTAACGTAATAAGGAAATTTCTTTACATCCTAAGTGCTATTACTCTTGGATGGAGACATACGTGTAATTCTTTTTTTAAAAACTATATTTTAATGTTTATTTATTTTTGAGAGAGACAGAGACAGAGACAGAGTGTGAGCAGGGAAGGGGCAGAGAGAGAGGGAGACATAGAATCTGAAGCGGGCTCCAGGCTCTGAGTTACCAGCACAGAGCCTGACGCAAGGCTCGAACCCGCAAACTATGAGATCTTGACCTGAGCCAAAGTGGGATGCTTAACCGACTAAGCCACCCAGGCGCCCTGACATATGTGTAATTCCAATAGATTGGCTCATTTAATGAAGTTAGCCAGGTCCTCATCATCCTGGAGCGTCATGAGCAAACTGTTGTAGTCGTGTTGAGCCCTTTTTACTTGCCACATGTGTTTTGTGGTAAGCATTCTCTATGGCGTCTGTGGAAGTTAGTATGAGTAGAATTTAAGAGTAACCTTTCTTCTCATCAGAGAGATGCCTCATGAGATTCCTCAAGAAAAGGGCCAGATACTTTTGTAAGTGCTGAGTTTGCAATGAGCATATATAGCTTCTTAATCTCTATGCAGTTGGGGAAAGGAACATGAAATACATCGGAGGTTTGTTCAGCCCTGATGTCATGCCTATTTTCATGATATAAGGAAAATGCTTACTGGGTAGGTAATTGGCAGCTTAATTTTAAACATGGAAAACTGGGGCCCCCAGAAACATACATTGTCAGTTAAAAGACAGAAAAGCTGTGAACCTGTAGTGTTATGCTTATACTTATTTCCCGAGATAAGTAGAGTCAAACCTAATGTAGTTTTGCTGTCTCTCTGAAGTGTTAAATAGGAGTTTAAAAGACCTCAGGGGCAAGCAGATTTGAAGCTTCTAATGGGCTTTAAATCTTGGTGGCAATTAAATTACTAAAATCAAAGTTCTATTAAAAGAAAAAACAGGGGCGCCTGGGTGGCGCAGTCGGTTAAGCGTCCGACTTCAGCCAGGTCACGATCTCGCGGTCCGTGAGTTCGAGCCCCGCGTCAGGCTCTGGGCTGATGGCTCGGAGCCTGGAGCCTGTTTCCGATTCTGTGTCTCCCTCTCTCTCTGCCCCTCCCCCGTTCATGCTCTGTTCTCTCTGTCCCAAAAATAAATAAAAAACGTTGAAAAAAAATTAAAAAAAAAAAGAAAAAACAGATGTGCTAAACGTATTGATAGGACCCCGGTGTATTTTACAGTGTTCCTATAATTTTATTGTATGAAAAATCTGATCTATTGAAAACTAACATGTTAATTATTATAAATAGTACTGGAATATTCAGTTACTATTAATTCTGCTTGGTGTCGTGGCACCTGGGTGGCCCAGTCGGTTAGGCGTCCGACTCTTGATTTCGGCTCAGGTCATGATCTCATGGTTCGTGGCCTTGGGCCCTGCATCAGGCTCTGAGCTGGAAGTGCAGAACCTGCTTGAGATTCTCTCTCTCTTCTTCTCTCTCTCTGCCCCTCCCCTGATTGCTCTCTCTCTCTCTCTAAAGTAAATAAATAAACTTAAAAAAATAATTCTGCTTGGTGTCTTAGATGTTGTAAAGATTTGGAGGACGTTATTTGGAAGGACTCAGTCTCCAACACAAAACAGTTAAGGTATAGAGTAAGTGAAGAAGGCAAAGTGACCAACAGTGTGGGTCATATGCCACCACTGGTATAGAGGTTCCTGGTGGCTCAGTCAGTTAAGCGTCCGACTTCATCAGCTCAGGTCATGATCTCGCGGTCTGTGAGTTCAAGCCCCGCATCGGGCTCTGTGCTGACAGCTCAGAGCCTGGAGCCTGTTTCAGATTCTGTGTCTCCCTCTCTCTGACCCTCCCCCATTCATGCTTTGTCTCTCTCTGTCTCAAAAATAAATAAACGTTAAAAAAAATATATATAGCCTATTTAAAAATACAAATTAAAAATAAAAACAGTAATAGTCAAGGGAATTTGAGAAGATGTTTTCTTTCCCTCCAGACAATTCTTTGTAATAGAAACAACAAAGTCATTCTAATGTCTTTCATTTGGAATATCAACTCAGGAATCCTTGTTTTTAAAAAATAGCCTTTGTAAGCTGGTAAACAGGAAAAAGTCACTCTCACTAATCATTAGAAAAGTGAAACTCAGAATGTGATATTGTTCTCATCATTAATTTGGTAAAGATTTTTAGAAAGGAATAATTCTGCAGGGTTCAAAAGGTGAGCCTTCTGGCAAGTCTTTTTTTTTTTTTTTACAGTTTATTTATTTATTATTTACTTGGGGAGGGGGGAGGGAGGAGTAAGGGATGGGCAGAGAGAGAGAAGGAGAGAGAGAAACCCAAGCAGGTTCCGTGCTGTTAGCACAAAGCCTGATGCAGGGCTCGAATTCACAAACTGTGAGATCGTGACCTAAGTTGAAACCAGGAGTCAGAATGCTCAACTAACTGAGCATCCAGGTGCCCCAGCAAGGTTTCTTAACCTTTCACAAAAGCAGTTGCCCATAATTAATGATTCTTTAAAATGCTTTTACCTCCTGACACAGTACTTATACTTCAAAAAAAAATTTTTTTTAGTGTTTATTTATTTTTGAGAGAGAGAGACAGAGGATGAGTGGGTGGGGGAGGGACAGAGAGAGAGAGAGAGCGCAAGAGAGACAGAATTTGAAGCAGGGTCCAGGCTCTGAGCTGTCAGCACAGAGCCTGATGCAGGGCTCGAACTTGTGAACCGTGAGATCATGACCTGAGGTGAAGTCGGACACTTAACCGACTGAGCCACCCAGGCACCCCAGTACTTGTACTTTTAAGACTCTTTTTAAAGGACTCTTTTAAGGAAATGAGTGGAGATGTATTAAGAGATTATTAACAAAAGAAAGATATTCCTCACAGCATTGGAAGCTTCATAAATGGCCAACAATAAGAAAATGGTTGCTTGTATTGTGGATTATCTAGTGGGTGGTATATATACATAAAAATGATTTAGAAAAAAACACTAATAATGTGAGAAGATGTTCTCGGTATAATGTTACATAAAAAGAAGAATATAATCTTCAGTAAGTGGTATTGTTCCGTTAGTATAAAAATAGTTTCATATGTACATAAAACAAGACTTAAGGGAAAATACATAGGAGTATTGGCTGTGATCAGCTCAGTCTTAGACAATTCTTTTTTTTTTTTTTTTTTTTTTAGGCAATTTTTTTTTTTTTTTTTTAGGCAATTCTTAATTGCTTCTTTACAGTTCTGTATTTTTCAAATTTCTACAGTAACTGGTCATTACATTTATTTATTTCAAAATGAAAAAAATTTTTGTTATGAAAATAGCCATTATGAAATCTAAGTATTTTAAGGTCTCACTGTGAGGTTAAACTCTGTGGGTTGTAGAGGGCTCTGGAATCTGGTTCTCACGTTGATCTTAGCGATGATCTTGAAGCAGGGGTGGGGAGGATAGGCAGTTACGTGGCACTGCCCTGTTGTGGTACAAGTAGAACTTCCTGATGGATGGGCACCACGGGGCACCAAGAGGCTGGCTGGAACCACTTCCTGTTCCTTACTCCTTTTCTGCAGTTCTCACCCCAGCAGCGAGGAGCCTGTGGGAGACATCCTTGAAGGGTGGGTCACACTTCTAACAAAATTGACTGAATTGTCTATAAAAAGTCATATTCTGTAGAAAGGTGTTACACAGATGGCTTGAAAGTGGGGTGCCATGAGACCCTGATGTGCTGTTTCAGAACTGATTTCCCAGGAATTGGGACGAACGTTATACTCTCAGGTTTAGCTCAGCAAACTAGCAAACATTTACTAAATGCCTGCTGTGGACTGGGCAGATGGCATAGACTTCAACACCTACCAGGCTATTGGGTAACGAATGAACTGACTGCAGCATTGCTAAAGCAGCAAGCCCACTAATCCTCCCTCAGTCACATCTTTTGGGGATGTGAGCTTGGGAAAGCCAACTTATATATTGTAGGACAAGAGGCAGCGTTTAAGTGGATGGAAAGTCCTCAAGAAAATTCCTTAACAAAAATGTTCTAGAAGCCGCGCTGACTTTATGTGTTTTCCAATGTCCTGGATCCGGCTGGTTAAATTAAATGGACACAGTTTTGGTATTACAGAAAATTTCACTTCTTCAGAAGTTTGTTTTGTTTTGTTTTGCTATTAGGGTCTTAACACAAATAAGCTAAAAATGCCATTTCATTCCCCCTGTCTTTCCGGAAGAAATAGCACTGAGATTTACTAGATTCACACTCTGCCTCCACCTGTGCAAGTAACTAGCCGCATGACCTTGAGCAAATCACGTTAACCTCGCTAGACCTCAGTTTCTCATCAGTCTGGAAATTGGACCAGGATGCCCTCGGGGTCCCTTCTGGCTCTGAATAGCTATAAATTGGTCATCCTATGAACCCATTATTCCTTTTTTTTTTTTTTTTTTTTTTTTTTTTAAGAAAATGGGAGAGACTCTTCTGCTTTTCCTGTCTGATTCTTTTCTTTCTCTGTCACAAACAGGAGCAGCTTCAGCTGCGGGCCTTCTTTACCTCCCCACGTGGGCAGCTGCCGTTTCTGGCTGTGTGCTTGCTGTCTTCACAGCGTCCATGTGGCCTCAAGTGCTTGGACATCTTATTAGCTCAGGATCGGGCCCTGGGAAAGCCATGACCATTGCCATGGTATTTTATCTCCTGGAGATACTTTTCTGTGCATGGTGCACGGCTTTTAAGTTTGTTCCAGGAGGTGTCTACGCTAGAGAAAGATCTGATTTGCTTTTGGGTGAGTATATTTGAAAGGTCTGGATTAAAGTAACTGCTTGAAAATACCCGTCAGGCTGACTAGGATTTAGCACTTTACGTGACCTACTTTAAATAGGATAATTGTGTCTTTTTTAAATTATTATTAAAATAGACTCTCTTGATAAAAATAAAACAACTGGAGGAATGTCTAAATTACTACTTAAAAGATTTCTTAATTCATCAGTGAGTTTCAGTAATACTCATTACTGTAAAGGCCTTTTAGGTAAATTAGTTGTAAAAAACAAACAAACCCAAGTTTAATCCTTAGTAAAGTATAAAGAGGTACTATGTAACAGTTGTATTACATGATAGGCTATGAAAAGTATGATCATGACGCTCATGTTGCTACTTGAGTGCTGCTCATAAATATATAAATAAATTGGGATTTTTCTGGTTCTCCCAAGTCTTACTGGTGATTTTTATTTACCATATTTTTAACCAATAAAATATATTTTATATATATGAATCTTAGTCTAAATGATAAATTCCCAAATCATAGGATAAATATTTTCCATGCACCCAATTAAAATTTCGTAGACTTAGCTCAGTTGAGTATTTCAAAAATTGCCTTCTGGCAGTGATGAAATTACTGATGTATACAGGCATCCACAAATCAAATGTTGCCTATCATTTTAGTTTAAGTAAAACATGTCAAATGCTTCCAGGATAAAAATTGTGAAAAATTCAGGAGACAAAACATGTCAGTTAGGGATTCGGTTCTTTTGTGTTCACAAATGCAGTTTTCGCTTTGTTCGTTCATTCATTCAAAAAAAATCTTGGGTGCCTGTATGTTCCAGACACAGTGCCACTTGCTGGAGATTTAAGAGACATCTGGCACTTGTAGTAGGGGAAACACCATACATAAAATTAGACAAATCCTTACAGAATTATGGTTGGGGGTGAGGGCTGCACAGAGGTCTAGGCTTCTACCTGTCCATCCCCCTGTGCCCTTGGTATTTTTCCGGTAACTGTACGTTTTCGCATAAACTTTTCTACTCCCTGAGCTAGACATCTAGCAAGACAGGCTGATTTGGAAGATACATTTTTTTAAATTATATGAAATATTTTAAAACAGCTGAGAATTTGCTATTTCGGGTAAACACCCATGCACTCATCCAGCTGGAGGCATAAATTGCTGCATTTCCTTTGCAAGAACCTTGGCTTTGCAAACTTTGTGTTTCTTCTCGTTTCTTTCAGGTGTGTGTACTCTGTCCTGCTCTATCTCCTTGTCCAATGCCCTGCTTTTTCCTTACTCCAGCTTGCTTAGGGGTCTGCCATGTGGAGAAAACGAACAACAGTAAGAGCCGTTCTAAGCATATGTTTATTTCTTCAGAATGTTAGGAAGTTGTGCTTTTTGAGTGCTTGCTGCCCCTGAAACTGCAGAGAGTGCTTTTTTTTTTTTTTTTAAAGCTGCATACAACTAAACATTTTTTTAAGTAAGACTGCCATACTGATAGGGCCACAAAAACTAAGGAGAGTTGGTAATGCTCAGTGTAGTTTTTAATACAATTGAAAAGAATCTGTATTGAATCAGAAACTAGCAATAAACTTATTGTCAAGGTTACTCCAGCTATTTCCTGAAAATTGCATATAATGTTTTTTTGCTAGCCTTCTGCCTAAGCTTAACTTCTGCTTGACATTTTCTAAATTACATACCGTTCAGTCATTCTGTTTCCATTCTCATTGTATACAACTTCAGAAGTATGTAAACTTTACATATAAGTTACATCGTAATGCATCCGAATGGAGCTCGTCTTGATTGGCCTTATTGGCACGTGTGGTTGGTTCTAGCGTGCATCCACTGTGAGGACCCACATCCCAAGCCAGAATTATTGTCCCAGACACGGCTGTAGTAAGAGTCCACCTATCTTCCTTTCGAGTTCCTCAACCTGGTGCATTTGAGGTCTTTTCAACGGAGAAAACTCAGTCCCTAGGGCAGTTCAAAAGGCGCCTTTCTCTTGGGCTCCACCCTCCTCTGCAAAATCGACAGCGATACCCATTACCAACCTAACAACGAAGAAACACTCAGGTAATTAAAAGACATTCCTCATCAAGAAAACGCTGGAGTCTTCTCATTTGAAGCAGGGTTCCTAGAACCTCCCGTCCCCCCAATTTCTTATGATGAATTCCAATTATCAAAAACACTGCTGGAGTAATTGCTTAGGTACTGAGATAAATTAACGCAATCACTGAATTTTCCGGGTATGTCCATTGAAATGAAATCTAGGAACCTGAAATTTACCATTGGGAGGATTTTTGGATTAGAATGTAATACATTCTTGCTTTCTCTTTTAACAGGGACAGTGATGCTAATTATTGGACTAAATATGCTATTTAGTCCTAAGAAAAGCCTTGACTTTCTTCAAACAAAAAACAGTCCTAAAGTGCTTTTCAGAAAGAGTGAAAAATATATGAAACTTTGTAAGTTTTGCTTTCTTTTTTTAAATCACTTAATTGTAATAACATTTCAAACATGTATGAAATTAAAGAGTATAGTGCACCCACATATGCCCCCTTCACCCAGTTTCAAGAATCACTAACATTTTGCCAGTATCCTTAACAGCTGTCTTCCTTACTTGTTGTGGTGAAATACTTTGAAGCAAATCTCTGGTAGCCTCTCATGTCAAGCACAAATACTCTGTTGTTAGTTTTGCTTCACTTCTCATGTAGATAAGATTAGTTAACAGAATTTCCAAGATGCTTTGTTTTCATTAGAACTATTTTCTATTTCAAACTATTTATTTCATTTCTTGTTCTTTTTTGGAAGCTTACCTATGTTAACATTGGGAATACTGATGAACTGGAAACTCAAACATGAAGTTAGTTTACTATTCAATCTGACTGATTTCAAATGAACTAGATTAAATAGAAATGTTTATTGAAAGGATTGCATTTGCAGGCAGTGTATTAGGATACAATACACTACCTAACTACGTAGCATTATGTCGGATGTAAAGACGTGTAAAAACGGGTCTCCACCCTCAGTGACTTGATACTTGTATAAAGAAGACAAAATATTACAGTGTGAAGAGATAGAAAACAAGCTAAATAAAGTTTCAATGTATTTCTGAAAGAAATGCCACAAAGCAGCACCACCATTATGTAAATACCTTCATACTGTTCCATCATAATTTGAAAAGATTGTACTAAACTTTAGGGGATGTTCTCAAAATTTAGAGTTTTGTTTTATTGCTCTTATGTTTTAGGTAGGTCTGTTAAACTAAGATCTGGCAGGTTTTGTTTGCTTATTTTTAATACTTTTTTTTTAATGTTTATTTTTGTATGAGAGAGAGAGAGAGAGCACAAACGGGGTAGGGCAGAGGGAGAGAGGGAGGGACAGAATCTGAAGCAGGCTCCAGGCTCTGAATTGTCTGTACAGAGCTCGGTGCAGGGCTCAAACTCAGGAACTGTGAGCTCATGACCTGAGCCGAAGTCAGACGCTTATTTAACCAGCTGAGCCATCCGGGCACCCCTTGTTTGTTTATTTTTAATCCTGACAATCTTTGTCTCTATTGTTGCTGTTGTTAGTAGTAGTAGTAAGAGTATTGAGAACCACAATTCTTTAGTTCATTCATCAAATTGAGGCATTTGGAACAGTTTATTTACAAAGTTATTTAGACAGTTTTGTGTAATTTTTAAAAGTGGACTTTATTTTTTAGAGCCGTTTTTGGTTTGAGCAGAAAGTATAGAGGTTCCCCATATACCCTCTGGCCCCACAGACACACAGCCTCCCCCACTACCAGTAACCACCAGAGTTTATTATTACATTTATTATAACTGAGGAATGTATACTGACACGTCACTGTCACCTGAAGTCCCTAGTTTACTTTAGGGCTCACTCTTGGTATTGTATGTTCTGTGGGTTTTGATGAATGTATAATGAAATGTATTCACCATCATAGCATCGTACAGAGTGATTTATCGCCTTAAAATCCTGTGCTCTGCCTGTTCATTGTTCCCTGTCTCTACCAATGGCAACCACTATCTTTGTCTTTTAAAAAAAGAAAAATGGGGCGCCTGGGTGGCGCAGTCGGTTAAGCGTCCGACTTCAGCCAGGTCACGATCTCGCGGTCCGCGAGTTCGAGCCCCGCGTCGGGCTCTGGGCTGATGGCTCAGAGCCTGGAGCCTGTTTCCGATTCTGTGTCTCCCTCTCTCTCTGCCCCTCCCCCGTTCATGCTCTGTCTCTCTCTGTCCCAAAAATAAATAAATGTTGAAAAAAAAATTAAAAAAAAAGAAATAAATAAAAAAAGAAAAGAATGGACTTTATTTTTTAGAACGGTTTTAGATTTACAGATATATTGGGCAGGAAGTATAGAGTTCCTTCTCATACACCCCCTCACACCCCCACCTCCACAGTTTCCACCATTATTAACATCTTGCATTAGTGTGGTGTATTTGTTACTACTGACGAGCCGATACAGAGTCCGTAGTTTACATTAGAGTTCACTCTCTGTTGTATGTTCTGTGGGTTTTAACAAAGGTATAATGACATCTAGCCAGCATCACAGTATCCTGCAGAATAGGTTCGCTTCCTTAAGCCTCCCCTGTGCTGCACCTGTTTATCCTTCCCTCCTTCCTCCAAACCCTGGCAACTACCCATCTTTTTACAGCCTCCATTGTGCCTGTTCTAGACCGTCAGTCTCATCTTTTAACTTGAAAATGTAATTTATTTTTGTTGTGATTGCTCATGCATTATGATTTATTTCTGTCATCTTACTTTGCTTTTGCTTTGTCTACTTTAGGTAGATTTCCCCCTATTTTTCTTCTTGCTTTCTTTTGCATGGATTGGATTTTCCTTTTCTCTTTTTCTTATCCTCTGCCTTCCTACTCCTCTTTTTAGTTTGGAAATTATATCTTCACTTTCTGCTCTTTTAGTACTTGGTTGTTATTTTCTTTCTCTGCACATTAAAGATACTACTCTGTTATCTGGCTTCAGGTTTTGCTATTGGGAAGTCAGCTGGCGGTGTCATCTTTGCTCCTTTGGAAATGATCTGTCTTTTTTGCCTGGCAGTGCCAAATGATTTCTCTTTGTTTTGGTGTTCCAGAGTTTCCCTGTGACATGTTCGATGTGGATTCCTGCTTCTGCACTCCCCCTCTCCGTCTTCCCTCCACCTGGCTTGTTAGTGTTTGGGCTTTCTGAATCTGAAGAGTCCTGTCTTCTATCACCTGTGGAAAATTCTCAGTTTTATTTCTGCAAATATTGCTGTTTTTCCATTCTTTCTCTTTTTCCTTTTTGAATCCAGTTGGATTGTGTTGGATCTTATTATCTCTCCATGTCCCTTAACCTCTTCCATATTATCTACCTTTGTTTTTAAGCTGTCCCTTGCACTAATTCTCTATTCAGCTTTGTCTGCTGCTACTTATCTTGTCCACTGAGTTTGTAGTTTTATTTTATTTTATTTTATTTTATTTTATTTTATTTTATTTTATTTTATTTTATTTTTTTTTATTTATATATGAAATTTATTGTCAAATTGGTTTCCATACAACACCCAGTGCTCATCCCAAAAGGTGCCCTCCTCAATACCCATCAACCACTGTGAGTTTGTAGTTTTATTTCTAGAAGTCTCTTTTATTTCTTCACACATGTTCCCGATCATCCTATTGAATAACCTCTTTTATTTTTCTAAACCTGTTAAGCATGCTTATTTTATATTCTGATTCTAGAAGTTTCAACATCTGAAGTATTTGTGGGTTTGATTCTACAGGATTATTTTTTTCCCTGCTGGTTGGTGTCTGTCCGTGGAGGCTTGTTTTCTTGTGTATTATTTCTTGTACATACTTATGATTTATTTTTACCTTAAGCTCATGGTCCTTGGAACATTTCAGGGAAGATTCCCTGAAGCCTGAGTTTCAAGTATGGGTTGTACATGCATGTCGCATATGAAAATTAACCCAGGAATTTGACATTTCTCCTTTGCACAAAATCCTTGCCTGCTAGATTTAATAATTTCATAAAATTATTTTTTATTCAAGTATAATTAACGTACAGTGCTATATTAGTTCTAGGTGTACAGTATAATGATTTAGCAATTCTTTATATTACACAGTGCTCATCACAAGAGTATGCTTAATCCCTTTCACCTATTTCATCCATCCCCCACCCACCTCTCCTGTGGTAACTATCAGTGTGTTCTCTATAGTTGAGAGTCTGTTTTTTGGTTTGTCTCTTTTTTCTTGATTTGTTCTTGTTAAATTCCACATGTGAGTGAAATCATATGGTATTTGTCTTTTTCTGACTGACTCATTTCACTTAGCATCAAACCCTCTACATCCATCCATGTTGTTGCAAATGGCAAGATTTCATTTTTTTAATGGCTGAGTAATATTCCA
This sequence comes from Herpailurus yagouaroundi, assembly GCF_014898765.1. Classification (NCBI taxonomy): domain Eukaryota; kingdom Metazoa; phylum Chordata; class Mammalia; order Carnivora; family Felidae; genus Herpailurus; species Herpailurus yagouaroundi. Next base: position 127,088,949 of record NW_024412376.1, on the reverse strand, counting down.
TGGTGTATATATACCACATCTTCTTTATCCATTCATCTATGCAAGTTGGTACAGCTACTGTGGAAAACGGTATGGAGGTTCTTCAAAAAATTAAAAATAGAATGACCATATATATGGTCCAGTAATTCCTTTTCTGGATATTTACCCAAATAGAATGAAAACATGAATTTGGAAAGATCTATGCACCCCTCTGTTTATTGCAGCATTATTTATTTATGTTTAAATTATTTTTTAAATGTTTGTTTATTTTTGAGAGAGACAGAGTGTGAGCGGGGAAGGGGCAGAGAGAAAGAGGGAGACACAGAATCCGAAGCAGGCTCCAGGTTCCGAGCTGTCAGCGCAGAGCCTGACACGGGGCTCGAACTCAAACTGTGAGATTGTGACCTGAGCGGAAGTCGGACGCTTAGCCAACGGAGCCACTCAGGCGCCCCTATTGCAGCATTATTTAAAAAATTGTTTATAAAAAGACAAACTTAGTTTCTTTTAAAAAGTATTTCTTCTTTTTGTTTAGTTTTGTGGCTGCTTGTTGGTGTGGGGCTACTGGGATTAGGACTACGGCATAAAACCTATGAGAGGAAATTGGGCAAAGGGGTAAGTAATGAAAAATTTGGATATAGAATGTTATGTGTTATGTACATATATGCACACATTTGTACACTTTATCATTGTGTTTGAACTGTAGATCTGGATCTCATGACTTCAGGGCCCTGAACCCCATTTCTTTAACCCTTAGGTCATAGGCTAATAATATAATGGAATTATTTCATGAAGTTGGGTTCTTGGGACAGGATAGACCCGTTTATTAAAGGCAAGCTGCTCAAAATTTTGTTGTATGACGTTATCTTTGCCATTCTATCATTTAATATATCTAAACTATGAAGTAAAGAACTACTTTATAATGGGCTTTTTTCTATGGGCAGATATTGCTGAAGGCAACAATATGAGAGCCTTTGATTTAAAAACAATCTTCTAGATAATTCTTGATTTTGAAGATTATGGGTAGTTTGTGTGTTGATGAGTCATGGAAGTTTTCCTGTTCTTCCTTTCCCTGCTTGCGGTCGACAGGTTTAAATGTTTTATTGTCCCTTTCTCTTCTGGATAGGTGGGTAGAAGAGAAAGTAAGTTATTGCCGTGTTGTGCTTGCTTTCTGCGCCGATGAAGTGTGAGGTGCTTCATAATGCAGTTAGAATTACGGTTTTGCCTAAAACAGAATTTGAGGGTCAGCTCTGAATTTTAGTAATCTGCATCAACCGGGCAAAATTTTCATGAAAAAAAAAGCTATACTGAGCACGGAGAGCATGCTTCTCCTAGTTACCTTTGCACGTCCAGCACCTGACAAAGGGCTTGCCACACACTCAGAACTCAGTAATGGTTTCTTAGTAAGTGAATAATCATTACGTGGTCTCTTTCTTTTGTCCTTTGTTACTTGTTATCATTGCAGCATGTCGGTCAAATGAAGATACCTAATCTTCCTCTTTTCAAAAGGAGTCATTTCAGTTAGATTTAATACCTGTTCTTTTCCTTCCTTCCTTCCTTCCTTCCTTCCTTCCTTCCTTCCTTCCTTCCTTCATGCATCTGATAAATGCATACTGAATGTCTCCTGTGTGCCTGGTTCCCGGGGTACAGACATAAACAATTTGGACAAGACCCCTGCCCTCATGGAGTTTACATTCTAGTAGGGAAGAAAGACGGTATTCAGAGGAGGAAATAGACTGTCACTTTAGATCAGGCTGCTTGGAAGCAAAGAGGATTAGGGAGTAGAGAGTAACGGGACTGGGTGGTTAGAGAAGGCTGCTCTGAGGAGGTGATATTTGAGTGGAGACTTGAAAGCTGAGATGAAGCCAGTTAATCACAGAGCTAGGGGTAAGGGATTCAGGCAGAGGGCACGTGTGTAAAGGGCTGAGGGGAAATGGGTGGGGCATGTTTGAGGCCCACCAAGGTGACTGGTGCAGCTGAAGCTTGGTGAGTAAGGGGAAGAGTCATAGAAGATGAGGATGGGGAGGCCGGGAAGGGTCACATCATACAGGGCCTTACAGAGCACAGTGAGGTGTCCTGATTTTAGTTTTCTTTCAGTGGAAGCCATAGGGTATTTCAAGCAGGAACATGAAGAAATGTGAGAGCAGGTTGGCTGCTCTGTGAAGAATGGATTGTAGAGTAGAGACAGGGAGATAAGTGACAAGGCATTTTCAGTCATCCAAGAGAGAGACTATGGAGGTTTGGATGGGTGCGGTGGCAGAGCTATTGGAGACAACTGGGCAGACTTAGAGGATAGACTTGACCCTTGAACAGTGTGGATTTGAACTGCGCTGATCCACTTACATGCAGATCTTTTTTCAATCAGTATACTGGAGGGGCGCCTGGGTGGCTTAGTCGGTTCAGTGTCCGACTTCGGCTCAGGCCATGATCTCACGGCTGTGGGTTTGAGCCCCGCAGCGGGTTCTGTGCTGACAGCTCGGAGCCTGGAGCCTGCTTTGGGTTCTGTGTCTCCCTCTCTCTCTGCCCCTCCCCCACTCACATTCTGTCTCTGTCTCTCTCAAAAATAAATAAACATAAAAAAAAAAAAGAAAGTATACTGGAGGTTTGTGACAATTTGCAAATACTTTCAGGCCACCCACACAATGTAGAAATAGTGAAAAAATTAAGAAAAAGGTGTGTTGTGAATGCGGAATATATATGTAGAGACTGGTCTGTTTTGTCATTTACTACCAGAAAGTGTCGGTAGATTTATTATCAAAAGTTACAATGTACCGAAACTTACACACACACACACACACACACACACACACACACACACACACGCACACAGACTGTACCTGGCTCGTTTGCAGTGGAGAGAAATGTAAACATACAGATGCAATATTAAATCATAACTGCATCAAATTACCCGTAGTCCATACTGTACTACCGCACCTCCTGCGGCTATCGCGGTGAGCTCAAGCGTTGTATCAGTTTAAAACTCGGTGTGATGCTGATCTCCAGGTGAGCAGTTTGTCCCTAGTAAATTTCATATTACAGTAAAAAGTGATCTCTCGTGGTTCCCAGGTGGTTTTGATTGTAAACAATACTGTAGACCTTGAACATCAACATGGGACTCATATGAAGTGCGTCTAGTGATGCTAGACGTGCTCCCAAGAAGCAGAGAAAAGTCATGACCAGAAAGTGTTGAATTGCTTGATATCCTGTAGATTGGGGTCTGCAGCTACATTCACCAGCCGTCTTGAAATAACAGATCCAGTGTAAAAAGAAAAAGGAAAAAAGAAAAGGAGATTCATGAAGCTGTCGCTGCGGCCACACCAGCAGGCATGAAAACCTCACACTTTATTTGCGAAATACCTTTCTATGTCATACTGAAAATGCAGCTTTTAGGTAGGTGCGGGATTGCTGTAAGAGAGGCATACCTATAGACTCCATTATGACTTGAGAAAAAGCGAGATCATTATGTAACAACTTAGTGCAAAAGGCAGGGGAAGGATCTAAAGCTGGGGAATTTAACTTTAGAAAGGTTTTGGCTTAAAAACTGTCAAGATAACAGGAGAAGCAGCTTCCGCCCACCAAGGGGCAGCAGAGAGTTCCCAGACCCCATTAAGGAAATCATTGAGGAGAAAGGATATTAGCCTGAACAGGTTTTTCTTGCAGAGGAAAGGGCCCTATTGTGGAAAAAAATGCCACAAAAGACACCTGTTTGTATGGAAAAGAAGCGAGCACTAGGATCTAAGGTAGAAAGGATGTGCTAACTCCACTATTCTGTGCAAATGCAGTGGATTTATTATCAGGGCTGTCTTTATCTATAAAGCTGCTAACCCTGAGCCTTGAAGGGAAAAGATAAACACCAGCTACCAGTCTTTTGATTGTATAACATGGAGGCCTGGACAATGAGAACCCTTTTTCTGGATTAGTTCCATTAATGCTTTGTCCCTGAAGTCAGGAAGTACCTTGCCAGCAAGGACTGCCTTTTGTAGTTCTTTTGATATGAGACAATGCCCCTGACCACCCAGGATCCCATGAGTTCAACACCAAAGGCATCAAAGTGCTCTACCTGCCCTCAGGCACAACTTTGCTGATTCCGCCTCTAGGTCAGGGAGTTCTCTGGCCCTTTAAGGCTCATTACACACAATATTCTATGAAAGAATTGTCAGTGCTGTGGAGGAGAGCCCTGACAGATAGAACATCATGAAAGTCTGGAAGAATTACATCACTGAAGATGCCGTTGTTTAGAAGAAGTCACGAAAGCCATCAAGCTCGAGACAATAAATCCCTGCTGGAGAAAACTGTGCCCAGATGTTGTGCATGACTTCACAGGATTTATGACAGAGCCAATCAAGGGAATCACGAAAGGGACTGTGGATAATGGCAAAAAAAAAGTGGAGGCTGAAGCGTTTCAAGATACGGATCTTAGAGAACTTCAAGAGGTAACAGACACCACACCAGAGGAATGAACAGCTGACCCACTGGAGATGAGTGCTTCCAAACCAGAGCCAGATGATGAGGAAGATGTAGAGGACGCAGTGCCAGAAGACAAACTGACATTAGACAGTCTAGCAGAAGGGGTCCAATGAGTCAAGACTGCTTTTGACTTCTTTTACGACACGGACCCTTCTACGATAAGGGCACCGAACCTAAAGCAAATGGTGGAAGAAGGACTGGTACCATGTAGAAACATTTTTAGAGACATGAAAACGCAAAAGAAGTCAGACAGAAATTACAGTGCATTTCCAGAAAGGTATACCAAGTGTGCCTGCTTCTCCTGCCTCCCCTTCCTCTTCCTCCACCTCTTCTCCTCTGGCACCCCTGAGACAACAAGACCACCCGCCCGCCCCTTCCTCTTCCTCCTCAGTCTACTCAACATGAACACAATGAGGATGAAGACCTTTATGATGATCCACTTGCACTTTACGAATTGTAAGTAATCATCACTCTGTACACCTAATAAACCTGTCTGTTGTGTGTGTGTGTCTTTGTGAAAACCTACTACCTGTACAGCAAGAACTGTTTAGACATTTGGTGTCCCTGTCATCAAAGTATTCACCATGCAGAACACTCTGTGCAAGACTCCCATGGAGGTGGACTGCCTTTCCTTACGTAGGCATAAGGTGAGTGTATGTAATGTAAAATTAATCACGTCTTAGTTTTCCCACTGTTTTATAACTCTGCTTTCAAAGAATTATATTAGCATACAGTATGCCTCTCTCTTATAATTGGAGAAACTGTGTATCAGCCTATCATTACAGACAAGTGGTTAAAAAAAATGGAACAGTGTTTCCAAAATTGCATTATAACGATGACTATAATACTGTATGCCATAAAAATGTTTTAATGATTCATTCATTAATTGTATAGGCTAGGCTAACATGAAGCTGTCATATCGATTATACTAGGTTACCATAAAGCAAACATATTGCTGCTTCTTCATTATCAATGCATGAATTGTTATAGCTGGAAGTAAATATGAATTTCTTTTTCACATCATCTTTCTTTTTTTTATTTAAAAAAAATTTTTTAATGTTTATGTCTGAGACAGAGAGAGAGCATGAATGGGGGAGGGACAGAGAGAGAGGGAGACCCAGAATCGGAAGCAGGCTCCAGGCTCTGAGCTGTCAGCACAGAGCCCGACGTGGGGCTCGAACTCACAGACTGTGAGATCGTGACCTGAGCCAAAGTCGGTTGCTCAACCAACTGAGCCACCCAGGTGCCCCTCACCTCATGTTTTCATTTTTGATGTCTGCTCTTAGTAATATGTATAATACCTATAGTGTTTTGTATCATATAAGACCATGTTGATATAGACACTGACACAAGATTCATCTTGTAAACAGATGATACAAACTTACAGCATCGATAACTACGGTACGCTACTATAAATATGTCTTGTCTTCCCTATGATTTTCTAAATAACATTTTCTTTTCTCTAGGTTATATTTCTTATAAGAATACATTACATAATACATGTATACAATGTATAAAATGTGTGTCAGTCGACTGTTATGTTATTGGTAAGGCTTCCAGTCAGCCGTAGGCTATTAGTAGTTAAGGTTTTGGGGAGTCAAAAGTTATACATGGATTTTCAATTGTGCAGGGAGACAGAGCCCCTAACTCTTGTGTTGTTCCAGAGTCAAAGGCATTCTGAAAGAGTTGACAGGATTTATTGATGGATTAGATGTTGTTCGATAAAGAGAAGGAAGAAATCAAGAATGACTTTGATGTCTTTGGCTTGAGCAACTGGATGGAGGGTGGTGGCGTTTACTGACATGGGAAGAATGAGAGAATAATAGGTTTTGGAGTGGTGAAATCCAGAGTTAATTATAGTTACATAGTTACATGAAAAGGGATAGTGTAATGAATATAATCATGCCTCTTGAAATCCCTGATGATGTCTCCTTTCTCTTTATATGACATTCACTAAACTGAATAATTTTCCTTGTATGAAGATGAAAAGCCCGGCTTACTGCTGGTAGCATACCGAGTCACCAGTGTTTACATGGTGGCATTCCATTGTAAGAGGTTGCTACTTATCATCCTCCCAACTTCAACCTGTATGGTTCACTCGAAGTTGCTTTTCCAGTTGCGGTGATAGATTTGTTCTAATGCAGCCATACTATTCCTCAGGATCCCTGTTATAGATCAGTGAGGTATTTGCTTAAGATCGATCGTGAGGGTTGGGCAGTGATTCTCTGACTGAGCCCATGAGCCCAAAAGATGAACTCTCAAAGGCGGCTGTGCTCCTGAATATTGGCTTTGTCAGTGCCATAGAGGAGTAACAATGTGTATAACTCAGAATCAGCAGGCTGCTTTACAAATACGTGGAAGGACTCTGTATATCCCTCTGTGATCTCACTCTTCTCCTGTGCAAGAGTTACCTCTGTCTGGAATATAGTGTTTATCATTTTTCATACATTTCTTTATATTGTGCTTGCCTATGAGATAACCCCAGACAGTATCGTTTTTCCGTGTTTTCAACTTCACCTATATGACATTTGACATATACATTCTGCAACTTATTACTTAAAATCACTTTTATGAGATTCATCCCTGACTCATTTATTAGGGCTGGGTAGTATTCCATTGTAGGTCTGTGACACCATTTATTTATCCATTTTCCTATTTTTCCTATTGAAACAACAGCCAGGTTGCTTCTGATTTTTTGCTATTATAAATGATGCTTATTATAAATGCTCACTTTCCAAATATTCCTCCTCACTTCCAAGCTTAAGCTGGAAGCTCATAGAAGATTTATTATTAGAATATCACCTAGCAAGTAGCTCCCTGTTTTATGAATTAAATGTGGGAAAATTCACCAAGAAAGTTCCTTTGCTGAAATATGAATTTTGGTAGAGAGAGGTGGAGAAAGCTGGGTGATTGGAACCGCCATTGTTCCTAGTCATTGTAAAATACCATTAAAATTACTCCTCAGGGACCAGCCACAGAGGTCTCTGCTGCCATCTGGCCTTTTCGGTTTGGCTATGACAATGAAGGATGGTCCAATCTAGAAGGATCGGCTCAGCTGCTCAGTCAAACAGGTAAGCCTTTTACCGGAATTAGTTCCAGGTTTTGAGAAACCGCTGTTGTTATTTTTATTTTGAACGAGATCGTAAGGAACAGGAGGAGGCTTTGCTGGATCATAAACTAATCTCATAAAAAGGCTTCATTTTGGTAGGCAGCTGCAGTAGGATTAAGCTACCATAACCACATCTGTCTTTGAGAGCAGTCAATTCAGTTGATCCTGAACAAAGCCTCACACTGAGTATCTGCAGGGAATTCTTGTCAGGCCCCTGCTCCAAGAGATACTCTTCCTGGTGCTTTCTGTTGCTTGGGGACCCACTATGGGGGACCCAAAAGCAGTCGGATCAAAAGGCAGGATGGGTCAGAGTGAGGGCTCATTTGTGAAGCACATTGCTTTCAAGAGCCTAAGAGCCAGTTTTTAAGTTTCTGTGCCCTGGGGTGCGCCTCTTTGTATGAAGCATCCTTTAAAAGGTGCGGGTATTTGGTTCTTAGATCAACTTTGTGGAACGTGGAGCAAGGTTTGTGAAGGTCTAAACTGTTCCGGTTGCTCCTAATGATAAGCATGTCCCCTGAGACATACTTATGCTGAGAGTCTATATGATTCTAATGCCAGTAAGGAATTTCCGTGGCCTTTCTTCTTGACTATAGGCCCTGCGGGACAGCTGGTCCGAGTCAGAGAAAACCAGTAAACTTACTTCTGTGCCAATACCATGGAAGTGTTTTCCCAGGAATAAAATGCCGTTACATACCACTTTGTATTTCTGAACATAAGTTGCATATTTGAAACAAACATTATGCTCATTTGAAATCTTGGGAAAGATGTTAAAAATATTTGAAAATGTAAAAGATACATTTTCATCCTTTTCTGTGTTTTCTCCAGGTGTCCCATGTTTTAATTACATTCTAAACATGGGAAAACTCCTCTTATGGCTCAGGTCTGACCCATTTCACTTTAGTGACTCATTAGAAATTACTTTGTTTTTTGATTTATGAGGAAAGGCAAAGGGTTGAAGAAGAAAGTTTTACTAACTGTTTTTGCATAGCTGTGGTTAATCACTACATGCTTTTTTTTTTTTTTCTGAATAGGTGCAGATTTCATAACAATTTTGGAGAGTGATGCTTCTAAGCCCTATATTGGGAACAATGACTTAACCATGTGGCTAGGGGAGAAGTTGGGTTTCTATACCGACTTTGGCCCAAGCACAAGGGATCACACGTGGGGGTGAGTGTACTTTGGGAACACAGCCCTGAAGACCAGGAAGCTTGGGCTTAGAGCAGAAGGTTGATGTTCTCATTCCTTTGTCCTATGAATATGCCTTAGGGGTGCTTCCTGGGAGGGATGAGAAGGTGCTGAAGATAGCATATTCCGTGATTGTTTTTCATGGTGGCCCAGCTGCTGGATATTTTCAGTTCTTCAGCATTATAAACCATTCAGTGTAGGAGCTGAGGGTTAGCTAAGTGTGTCTGACCTGGATGCTGTCCTCACAGGGCTTACATTCTGGTGTGAAGAAACAGAAAATCAATATGTACACATGGAAATAAATAGGAATTTGAAATCGTGATAAGTGCTATGTAGAAAAGGAACATGACTGGGTAGGAGGGGCAGGGGATGCTGAGGGATGGTCAGGAAGGTCTCTTTGCAGACCTCACCATGAGGAGGACCCAGGACCTAGCCGTGGGCAGTGCTGAGGGAACTGCCAGTGCAAAGACTTGAGGCAGGGTTAGGCTTGGTGGGCCTGAATGTGGGGACTGAGGGGGAACCAGTAAGAGATGAGGTCAAGGGCAGGCCCCTGATCTTAGAAAGTCACATAATCCATGCTGGGGACTGAGGAATTCAATTTTGACGGGAAGCCATTGGCTGCGTTTTAAATGGGAGCCATGTGATCTGATTTACATTTCAAAAAGATCCTTCTAGCTGTTCCTAGAACAGCTTGTTGGGGGCAAGGATGGGAGCGAGCAGGGAGACAGGTGATGAGGTAGGTGCACTAGCACAGGTGAGAGATGACAGTAGGAGCCGTGGTCATGGGGAGAAGGGGGGTGGGCAAATTTAAGACCTACTTTGGAACAGAGCTGACAGGACTTACTGATGGTTTAGATGTCAGGGGCCAGGAAGTGATAAAAGACAACATCTATGTTTGTTACCCAAATACCTGATAGGACATGTTGTTGTTTAATGGCACGGGGACAACTAGGCAGAGCAGACAGATTGTGCTAAATTTGAGATGCCTCTGGACAGTCAAGTGACATCTAGTAGGATGTTCTGTGCAGCGTGGAGGGCCAAGTGGGACAGGATAAGCTGGACATGTGCACAGACTCAGGTGACATCACTGTAGAGGTCATCCTGTTGGAGGGGCTCCGTGAGGGGCCAGAGAGAGTGCATGCAGCCAGGGACCAGGGAAGAGACCTGGCTGAGATCTGAGCTCTGCTCATCCTTTTTATATATAGTTCTTTGACTTAGAGTGAGGTAGAACATGTTTTCATATCTTTATTGGACAGTTTATAATTCCTAATTTTGTAAATTGTTACTTTGTGTCCTTGCTGGCAAGACTGTACATTCCCAAATGTGTTGATTAATATTAGAACTATTTATGCACATATGTTGCCAGAGTAACAATTTAAGGAAAATAGATTTTGTGTATTGCTAACTCTGCCCTTTTTGTGTCTCCATAGTATTTAATAAAACAGAGTTGATGGCATTGTGCTTAGCGACATAAAGAGACATGCTAAATAGCAGAGATGCAATGTATTGTCTCAGACAGCCATATTAGTACTTTGAGCACATCCCTTTTTAACACATGTGCTTAGTCCTGTCTCCATGATATGGTGGGACCAATAATGATACACATGTTTCTTTTCATTCCAATGCAGGATTATGGTTTTGTCCCGATACCCAATTGTGAAGTCAGAGCACCACCTTCTTCCATCACCAGAGGGCGAGATCGCACCAGCTATAACAATGACTGTTAACATCTCGGACAAACTGGTGGATTTTGTCGTGACACACTTTGGGAATCATGAGTGGGTTTCTTTGGTCTTTCTAATAGTACACAAATGCCAAGAAATATTATTAGTACGTTACTTTGATTTCAACGCAGTGACTTTTCTTTTTTTTTTTCCTCCCAAAGTATTTTTCCTTATGTAGCTGGTTTTAAAAAATGAAGCATAAAACATTTGTGGGTGGTCCTTAGAGATGGTACGGGGCAGCAGTGATGGCTGTGTTAGCCAGCAATGGCCGAGCAGGTGCTGTGCTAAGTACATTATTGCATTTAGTCTTTACTCTGTATAATGTTAGTACCATTATAGCCCCATTTTACAGATAAAGACTGTGGACTGAGAGAGGTTAGATGACTAGTCTGAGAGTGTCACCCAATGAGGCATTAGGTAGACCTAACTCAGAGCCTGCATGTACTTGGGACCATGTGGTAAACCGGACTACAGAAAAATGAAATATTCTTTTCCTACAGGATTATTACAGTTGGAAGTACTGTTAGGATTTGAGGGTACTAAATGATACTCTGTTTTCCTCATGTTTTCAGAGTCCACTGATGGGTAGGTAGAGGAATTTGGCAGGGACATCAAAGTATCTCTTAATTCTGATAAACTTATGTGGATGGCGTGGCTTAGTTGTGTCTATGTGGACCTGCTAATTCATCCGCCAATAATACATGAAACTGCCCCAAAGCAGCCGACCCACCAGCAGGTGCAGTGTCTGCCTTGTCAAACTCTCCTCTTGGTAGAGAGAATATCCCAGAAATACCCTGTCTGCAAACTGGCAGGCTCCAAGGAGAAGAGAGAGGAAGGACTTGAGACAAGCATGCCCAGTTAATTCTGCCAAACTCAACCAGTTAGGAAAGTTTTCCCCAAGTGTAAAAGGTGGGAGATAGAGGCCAGACATGGTTTTCTAAGCAAGTCCTTCTATAAGGAGACATGCGGAATGGGGAATGAATTTTATCCCCAAAGGATAACATTTACAACCAGTGACTTAGTACTGAATAAATCATGAATGATGCTAACAATGTAATATAAAAGCAAAGATAAAAGTATATAATTTGTACTCTGCCATACTAAACATTCTGTAATAATAATTGAAAACGGTAACATAAAGTACTATAATACAGGGCATATAGGTCCTATCCACGTTCATGACAAGAGGCCACTGAGCTTTGAAGTGACATACAGTACGTTAGAACAACATGGTTGTACTATAAGTTTCACCTAAACAAAACTAATGTGTCTGCTACCTTTATTTTCCTGTTACCTCGCTTTTTTCTCACAGCATCATGTGGCTCTGTGAAGGTATACTTGAATATTTTCTGAACGAAATCAGACTTAGCAATATAAACAAACCATCCAAATGTAATTATGTGAACCATTCACTCACCAGACTCTTGCTTGTCTTAGAAATAAAAAGGGTGTTCAGAGGACAGATGATACAGATGATGGTCCATGTCTCTTTAGAAAGCTATTTGAAGAAATGCCTCTGTTTCTCTCAATAATTTTCATGTAGCAAGCACAGGCATTCCAAAATCATTCCACTGACCTTAAATTGCCCTGGGTTTAGCTTTTAAAAAATAGCACTTTTATGATTAAAGTTGCAAGGTCTTAACCTGAGAAACAGTTGAATAAAGTCCTTCCCATTTTTCCTTTGCTTTTCCCCCTTGCCCTCTTCAACCCCCTCCAACCTCCAACATGTAAAGAATAGACTTGAAAGAGAAGACTAAAGATAGCCCTCAGAATGTGTTTGGAAAAGAGGAGGAAAGGATTAGCTTTTCTAACTTTCTATTAACTACATATTTAAAAAAAAATTTTTTTTAAACTTCGAGAGAGAGCAAGCCCTAGCAGGGGAGAGGGGCAGAGAGAGAGAGAGAGAGAGAGAGAGAGAGAGAGAGAGTAGTTGTGTAAGTGGGGGGGGGGGCAGAGAGAGGGAGAAACAGAGAGAATCCCATGCAGGTTCTGCACTGTCAGCACAGAGCCAAACTTGGGGTTTGAACCCACAAACTGTGAGATCATGACCTGAGCCAAAACCAAGAGTTAGATGTTTAACCGCTTAACCAACTGAGCCTTCCAGGCGCCCTGTATTAAGTGCATATTTAAAGCTCTCTAATCAAAACCACACCTTTCACATGTTCTCACTTACTCACTTGATTTAATAATACACACACACACACACACACACACACATATATACAATGACAATGACAGCAGTGACAAAGCTAGCTAACATTTACTGCGGACATGTAGCACCAGGGAGGGAGGCGGTGTGTTTGAGTGGTTAAAAGCATGAAATTCCAGAGCTTGGAATCAGACAATCTGGTTTGAGTACTAACTGAAGGTGTATCCTTCACCAGGTTATTTAATCACCTTGGGCATCAGTTTTCTCATTTGTAAATCAGGGGCAATAATCCATTATAGGGTTCTTGTGAGAATTAAATATTATCTCATGCAAACTACATGAATACAGCAAGTGCTCCATTAATACTGGCCATTGTTATTTAAACCAAATCAGATAACCCTAAATGTAAGGTCTGTTGGGCAGCTAAAAAAAGAATTCATTCATCAAATGCAGATCAAGCATCTGCCGTGTCCCAGGCACAGTGCTAGTTGCAGTCTTTCCCCTTAGAGCCACAGTTCTGTGTCACTCCTTAGAAGCCCTGTCCATGAACCCTGTAGCCTTCCAACAGGTGACGTGAAGACGCTCATACACTGAAGGATTTGTGAAGCCATCATTACATATTTTCATTTGCCTTTGTTTTCTACAATACTAGATACAAAATTCTTACTGTGAGTAAATATTTAGAGATTTCGTTCTCTACTGATTATGGCATATAAACACGAAGTCATATTAGGAATGAATTATGGAATGCTTATGCATGTTGTTAGCTGATTCAACAGGATTTTTAAAATTATTGACTACACAAATACCTCATTACAACCAATAAATAGGAAATAGCAGCATTCCTTAGAAGCATTTAGGTATACACCATAACTAAAATCAATGTTATTTTATGTAATTAACTGAGCCACCAGTCCATCACCACTTTGTTTTCTGTAACATCATAAATGTACAAAGAAGAAAGAGTGCAGAACCGGTAGTCTGTAGTTATACTTTTGGTCCTGCTGTAACATAACCTCAGTGAGTTCCAGTCCTTTTATTTCTGAATGGGATGAAATTATTTTTTCCAGCCCACATTATAGGGTTTTGGGGCTGATCACATATTAACTGATAAGGAAATATAAAATGTGTTCTCTCTCTTGCTCTCTCCCTCTCTCTCCCCTATCTCCTTTCCTCTCCTTTCTTTATACTCATACATACACTATTTATTTTTATTATCGTCACTGGATAAAATTTATCGACTGAGAAAATATGAAACCAAATTCATAGATTATTTTCCAATATATTGCTAATATATTTGTATGAAAACACTATCTATGGTACAGTGACCTTGGAATTCTCTAGACCAGATTTGAATCCCAGTTGTGTGTATCAGAAGGAACAGAATTCACTGCAGACCTAAATAAGGGACTATTTACCAAGAGGCTGGAAGGATCAAAAGAAGAGATAAGAGATACTATAGTATTCAGGAAGAGGGGCCACAGGCAAAAAGAATGCAGCTAATGGGGAAGAAATACCACAACTTCTCTCTCCTTTTTATCTCCTACTGGTGCCTGTAGTTGACCAAACCTAACTGGAAATCAGCAGAAAAGGGAGCCCAGGACATGAAATCTGCCTGGGTTAGCTTCTCGGGGCACAGAGAAGGACTGAGAACAGATCCAGACAGGGCAGTTGGAAAATAACCATAGGCGTGTTACTTAATCTCATTTAAAAATAGAGCTAATGATGAGCACTGGGTGTTGTATGGACACCAATTTGAAAATAAATTATATTTAATATATAAAAAAAGAAAAAAATAGAGCTAATGCCTGCCTCTCAGTTATTGTGAATATTCAGTGTCAAAGATATTTAATAAATGGTCATTCTTTTCACTCTTCTATTTCTTAAGGCATCTTTGAATGGTACTCAGCTGTCTATACATTCTTCTCTAAGCTTAGTTCTGCCTTCAGATCCTACCTTCCTACATCAATGAGGTTTCTCCAATATTCTCAGTACTTGGTGATGTCTGTCTGCCTTTGTCACTGTTTTTTGTCTGTTTTTTTACTGAACAGTCATTTATTAGCTACTTTTCTCTATAAATGCCTGTGTTGGTTCTGCTGCCTATTTGCTCTTGGATCCATTCCTGGCTCGTGTCCCTCTTGGCTACACATCACAGGGAACCACATTTCCCAGAGTCTGTTGCCTTCTGGCTGCTGGGTAGGTTTAGCTAATGGAAGACATTAGTGCAAGGTTGGAGAGCAGGAGGAGGAGAGAAGAAGAGGTGTTTCTCATTCTCTCTCTCTGCTTTCTCTATTGTTTCTGGCTGCAGCTGAGTCTCTCCTGTGACTCTAACTCCTCCTTAGATAGCCCCAGCAACCTCTGGGCTGCCTCCTCCATGGCTGGCTTGCAGACACTGGGAATATCATCTCCTATTGTTGTCCCTCTAGCCCAACAAGTGGTACTGGTTGCTAAACTCTGGTTGCCTCACTGATTCCTGTTTTGCTTCCTATCAGCTAGGTAACCAGTTTCCTATATTAAATTCACCCTGTTTGAAACACCTAGAGTGGTTTCAGGTTTTCTGGCTGGATCATGTCAAATATGATATCCCTACTTTTCCCCAAACAGACCAACTGTAAAACCTTTGAGGGTTTTACAGTTGGTCTGTTTGGGGAAAAATAGGGATATCATATTTGACATGATGTACCTACCTAATTATCTCAGCTACACATCAGCAGTGCTTAGACTAATAGAAGCCTCATGTTTAGCCAGGATTTGACCAGGAGAAACTCGGGAGGCTTTTAGTAAGTGTTCAGTTGATGGAGCTGAGTAGGTTACATAAGCCTGGTGTGCTCTGTGAGTGTTAGGATTCTCTCTCTTACCAGTACTTCTCGCTCTTTTTAAATTCTATTTTATTATTATTATTATTATTATTATTATTATTACCTACTAGTCTTTAGCTGTAATACTGGTGATCAGGTCTCAGATTACTGACATAACTTCTTCTGACGAAAAGTTGAGCAAATGCTATTTTAGAATAGGTATTTAAATCAACTTGACTCCAACTAGTTTGTGGGGAGAGATCATGATCTTAGTCCAAAGTCTGTCAGCCTACCCAGCTGAAGCACTGGGTCTCTGTCTTGTTCACTGGCATAACATTCAGGCATTTGCCCAAGTAGGAATCACTCGGGTTGTGTACTGTTTGAAGATCCTCTTTGGGAACTTAGATACCTAGTACTTTTAAAAAATGGTCTTGCAAGTACAATGACGAAGTACATTTTTTTAAGAAGTACATTTTTTTTTTGCATTTTAGAGATGACCTTGACAGGAAACTTCAGGCTATTGCTGTTTCAAAACTACTGAAAAGCAGCTCTAATCAAGTGATATTTCTGGGATATATCACTTCAGCACCTGGTTCCAGGGATTATACACAGCTCATTGAACACGGCAATGTGAAGGTAACATAATCTTAATAGGATTTCTGATTTCCTAACTAAAATGTTTCTTTTTCACGTTAAAAAAAACCCCAGTGCAATAATTTAATATGTATTCTGATTATATACTGCTGCGTAGAAAACCAAGAAACATAGGGGCTTTAAACAGCAGCAGTCCTCGGTTGCTCACAGATCTGCAGTTTGGATAGGGCTGGGGGGGCATAGTCTATCTGTGCTTCATACAGAGATGTGGCTCAACTGAGGACTGGAGGATCCACTTTGCAGATGACTCACAGGAGGCAAGTTGCTGTTGGCTCTTGACCAGGAGCCCAGTTCAGGCTTTGAGTGCAGGGTCCTGGTTTCTCTCCATGGGCTAACTTGGGCTTCCTCCCTGCAGATGGCTGGGTTCTCAGAGTGTGTTTCAAAGAGAACCAGGAAGAAGTTGTATTGCCTTGTATGACCTAGCCTTGAGTTACATAGTGTGACCTCTGCCATCATCAGAAGCCTGCTCACATTCAAGGAGGAGAAACAGAAATCCCATCATCTCCATGGGAGGAGAATCAAAGTCACATTATAAGAATACCATATGGAAAGTGGGTTATCGTAGCCATGTTTAGGAACTATAATCTGACACATTATGCAAGTTAATTATGATGTTGAGTGTAAAAGATAGAATGAAATATATAGAGAGGCTGGCTGATCAGCCATATAGGGCCTCACTAACTGAATTTAGTCCTTACCTGTTTGGGTCCAAAACCTGGATTTGTCAGTGTACCCAGATATAATCATGCTCTGGGGAACTGACACACAAATCAAATCCTTGAGACATACATACACTAGAATGCTAATAAATGCAGTGACTTATAATGAGAAATATAATTGTTATATTCCATTAAGTCCTGTGTAGATTTCTTGGTCCTTTACCTTTTGTTTTCAACTTCATCTTCTTGAGATATTTGCAGAGAAAAAAGCTTACCTATTTTACCAAGTGCTTGGAAAGACATGAGAAAGAGCATAGTATGAATAGGGTTTCTACTGTGGCTTAAATAGCAGAGAACTGTATTTCTTTTTTTTTAATTTTTATTTGTCTAAACATGTTTAAAATTTTTTTTGATGTTTATTTTTGAGAGAGAGAGAGAGTGAGAGAGAGAGATAAAAACGTGCACAAGCAGGGGAGGGGCAGAGAGAGAGGGAGACCCAGAATCCGAAGCAGGCTCCAGGCTCCCTGCTGTCAGCATAGAGACTGATGTGGGGCTCAAACTCACGAACTGTGAGATCATGACCTGAGCCGAAGTCAGATGCTTAACCAACTGAGCCACTCAGGCACCCCTTATTTATTTATTTTTTTAATATTTAAATTTATTTTTGAGAGAGAGAGAGACAAAGCCTGAGCAAGGGAGGGACAGAGAGAGAGAGAGAGAGACGCAGAATCTGAAGCAGGCTCCAGGCTCTGAGCTGTCAGCACAGAGCCTGATGCGAGGCTTGTACTCAACAACCGTGAGATCATGACCTGAGCTAAGGTCGGATGCTTAACTGACTGAGCCACCCAGGTGCCCCTTAAATTTTTTAAAAATATTTTTTACTACTGTATTTCTTTATGTAAAATTCTGGGCAGGTGATCCAGTCCTGGTGCACTCCATGGTTTCAGGAATGTGTTCCTTCTATCCTGTGGCATCACTTTACAAGGTTTCTATTCCCAAATTTGCCTCATGGTCCACGATGGCAGCATCCATGTTCTAGCTAGCAAGATAGAGGAAGGGATTAAGAAGGGGCTAAGAGTGCAAATTCCAGGAAACTGACTTCCAACACCGTACTTACATTTCATTGACTGGATGTATAAGAAGTCAGGAGGTACACTCTTAAATCTTGATGATACACCCAGCAGCTAAAAATACTACAAGCTGGGGAAAAAGACAGTCAGATATCGGGGAGATGAGTGAATCTCTGTGACAATGGATAAAGCAGGAAGTGGAGTCAAGATAGACCCATGATTTTGGCTTTGGTCAGAGGGTTTATGATGGTGACATTATTAAAGAGAATACTGAAGGAAGAAGAGCTTTGCAAAGATGATAATAAATTTAGCTCTAGGCTAACTCAAGGCATCTGTGGGATATTCATGGAGATGTCCAACAGGCAGCTGGATATATGGATTTGGAATTGAGGAGAACAGTCAGGACTAGAAAATAGATTAAGGAACTGCCACCATCTAGGTAATCGTGGAAGCCTTGGAAGTGGATGATACGGCTACTAAGTTAGAGAAGTGTAAAAGGAAGGCCAAAGAGAACCTCTGATAAAGTTGCATTTAATGTGACTATCAGGGTGCCTGGGTGGCTCAGTCGGTTAGGTGTCTGACTTCCGCTCAGGTCATGATCTTGCAGTCCCTGAGTTCGAGCCCCTTGTTGGGCTCTGTGCTGATAGCTCAGAACCTGGAGCCTGCTTCCGATTCTGTGTCTCCCTCTCTCTCTGCCCTTCCCCTGCTTGCATTCTGTCTCTCTCTCTCTCTCTTTCTCTAAAATAAATAAACACTGATGTAGCTATCATGGGGATGATGGTGAGAGAAGAGAAGGGAGATTATCAAAGATGTATTTATTTTGGGGAGTGCGCAAGTGGGGGAAGGGCAGAGAGAGGGGGACAGAGGATCCGAAGAGGGCTCTGCACTGACAAGCCCACAGCAGCAAGCCTGATGTGGGGCTTGAACTCACAAACTGCAAGATCATGACCCCAGCTCAACCGACTGAGCCACCCAGGTGCCCCAGGGAGATTATTTCAGAAGAGAGATTAAAGAGAGGTCAGAAGAAAAAAAGGAAATCCTGATACGTGTGGAGTCAGAGGCCGTATCGGTTACTTAGCACTGTGTAACAAACCACTTCAAACCTTCGTGGCTTAAAACAACAGTAGTTTAAGACTCCTTTGATTCTGTGGGTTTTCTGTTCTTGCCTGGGTTCACTCGTGTAGTCAGCTGGTGGCTGTGTCCTGGGTTCAAAGATGGTCCCATTCACATGCCTGGGGCTTTGGTGCTGGTCAATGGCTGGGCCTCTCTCTCCATGTGGTCTCACTAGCCCAACAGGTGCCTCATTTACCAGCTGTGTGACCTGGGGGCAAGCTATTTAAAATTTCCAGGCCTCCGTGGCCACATCTGTAAAGTGGTGAGAGTAATATCTGTTGTATCACAGGGTGGATATGAGGATGAAATATAAGATAATGTCTGCAGGGCCCTCAACCTTGTATGTAGGGGGCACTCAGGAAGTGGGAGCTCTGTATATGTATATGTACTATGTGCATCTGGCTGTACGCATAAAATCAGATAAGATAAACGTGTGAGTACATAGTCTATAAAGTATAAAAGAATGTTAGATGACCATATTGGGCAAGTCTAAGAAACAATTGCGTCCTAATAAGAGAAGGAAATTGTATAGTGTGTGTGTGTGTGTGTGTGTGTGTGTGTGTGTGTGTGTGTGTGTGTAAGGGATATGGATGATGTTAAGGAAGAGGCATTTTATTTGATTTTTATTTAATCCTCTGTTGGTTACCACTATCATGGTCAAAAGCTGTGTCAAGACTGGCAGTGAATTCTCATATAGCTTTTTCTATTAGGAAGTTTATTAATGCGGAGAGGAGTTTTAATCATAAATGCTTGGATGAACAGATTTTTCTCTTTAAGAAATGAGTATTTGAATTCTGCAGTCTTAAAATTTGACAGCATCTTTTTAAAAATCTAATAAAAAACATGACAGTTAAACATATTCATAGTTTATGGTTCCCAGTATATACAGCTGAATGACTAAATTTTTATTTCTTTCCAAGGCAAACCAAACAGTACTCTTTCAATTTTACTTGCTTTTTTCATCATTAACATTTTAAAGTTTAACTTTTAAACTGTAGTATAATTTTTTCCATGTATGCAAAGGCATGTAAATGGGTTGAGTGGGGCATATAAATAATAGTAAAGATTAACAAGCATCTATGTGTTCACCATTAAGCTTATGAAAAAAATGAAGAAATAGGTAATAAATGTGTTTTCTTTTAGTGATTTAAAAACATATTTTAAGTTAAATTTTAATAGTAAAATTGAGAAATGATCAAAAGTGACGTATATTTTTTATTGATAGGATTTTTAAAAAGAAGGAGATGGAAATTTGTTCAGTATAAAAGCTCCATATTTAGTTTCCCACCACATTACAGAAAAAGAATATGTTTATGTTCTGCTTCTCTGATGAAAAATAACACCGGTCTTAAGCTTTCAACATCTAAAAGACTCATGGTTACTCCCCAAATGTGTTTATTTCCAATGATTCAATTTAACAAACACAGATTGAGCTCCTGCCGAATGCCAGGCTTCGTGCTAAGTACCAGGGCGGCAACGTGATGAAGGGTCCCTCCGCTCAGGAAGGGGAGGGTGGAGACCTAGAAACAAATAACTGTCCAGAATGGTGTAGCTGGTGTGTATAAAGTACTGCAGGGCATGAACGATGAGGATGCGGTAAATTCTGCTTGGGATGAAGGACGTGGAAAGCCACAGGAAGCCAGTGTCTGTATTGCTGATTCACCTGCCTAACCCTCTCTGTAGACCACCTTCACCTTTGTGCCCCCAGCACCCAGTAGAGGGCCTCGATGGGCACCCAGTAGGTGCTCCAGGAATGTCTGTAGGGTGAATAAATAATTTGGACCTTGACAGATCATTAGGAGTGAGGCAGAGAAAACAGCATGCACAAAAGCATATTTATTACTGTCCTTCACACATTTCCTTGGCAATTCAGAATAGAGCACTGTTTTTTATGCTTTAAACATTCTCTTCTCTGTTCTTTATGTAGGATATTGACAGCACAGATCGAGACAGATGGTGTGAATATATTATGTATCGAGGGCTGATCAGGTGAGCATAGGTTTTTGACTGTTGTTGTTTTATTATCTCTTACGACTGCGATCTTTTGGGTCTATCCTGGAAGGAAAAAACTTTACAGACGTCATTTTGTGACTTTTTATGCACATTGATTTGGCTAGTTACACGGTTTAACCATTTTTTCAAGGCATGGTCTAATGATATAAGAAAGAATAAATGACAGAGTAAATTAAGCTTGATTGTATAAAAAGGATACTGTGTAAGTTATTAAGCATGAGAAACACATATTAACACATGTTAGGAATGCTCCCAGTTTTGACTGTATGCATGGTGGGAACATCAAGGACCATGGAATAAGTTGAATTCCAGCTTTGCCAAGTTCTAATCATGTAATTTGGGATAGGTTGACTCACTTGTTGGAATCACTACTATATTGTGGTGAGATCTCTAGGTAAGTTATATTTTTAAAAAAATCACCCCATATCAAAAAGTGAATACTATCCACATATGCATATATTAGGGTATGTATATTCCAAAATAATATACTTGAAGGATCTTAAAATTCAAATATGTAACTTTGTACATCCGTTTTGAAAGTAGTATTTCCTTTATTTATTTATTTTTTTTTTTTTTAATTTTTTTTCAACGTTTATTTATTTTTGGGACAGAGAGAGAGAGAGCGTGAACAGGGGAGGGGCAGAGAGAGAGGGAGACACAGAATCGGAAACAGGCTCCAGGCTCTGAGCCATCAGCCCAGAGCCTGACGCGGGGCTCGAACTCCCGGACCGCGAGATCGTGACCTGGCTGAAGTCGGACGCTCAACCGACTGCGCCACCCAGGCGCCCCAGTAGTATTTCCTTTAAAGAAGCTGAAGCAGTTTTAATACCAAAAAAGGGACTAGTCATTTATTCTTGGATTCACTCATTTATTCAACAAGTATTTGTTAAATGCCTGTTACGTGCCAGGCATTGTTCTAAGCAGTGAGGCTGTCATGGGAGCCAAACAGAACCGTTGACTACCGTGCAGCTTACATTCCAGTGGAAGGAGACGGAAGGTAAGCACCTGAGAAAGAGAAGGGCAGGTGGTGGCAAATGTGACGCGAAGATGAGTGAGGCCAGGTAAGAAGGATGGGGATGGAGCGTGCAGGCTGAGGGGTGGCTGTGGTGTGATCTTTAGGGTGGGCAGCAGCCTGGAAGACACGAGGAAGGTCACCTGCGTTTATCCTGTGACGAGCACTGCCAGCAAAGGGAAGAGCAGGCACAAAAGTTTGAGTGGTGTTGGTTGCCAACGGTGAGGAGGCCAGCGTGGCTAGAATAGAGAGAGATGGGAGGTGACATGAGAGAGGTAAGTGGGGACAGATCCTGTGGACAGCGGATCGATTCACAGGTCCCTCCACTTACAGGGTTCTTCAGTGGAGGGAACATGCTGGAGACAGTCCCCGAAGCTCACAGCTCTCTCCTGCTAGTACACAATCTGTTTGGAGATATTTGGCCCGAGGCCCCTAACTACCCTCCTTGGGAAAGTGCTGGGAACTCTGGTGTGGGCTTCTATGAATGGGCCTCTCTGGGCCTTTGACCCTCCTCCGCACAGAGCACGTCATCACCCAGAGGTGTCCTGGCATTGGCTACCTGGTGAAGTTAGGGGCGATGTTGAACTGATCACCCCTAAGGAACATTCTAAGATCTGTGGTCCACATTTATGAAAGAAAACAGTTGCCTTGTAGGGGTGATACGGAATCACAGGGTCAGCTTCTCTCCCGTTGGAGACATGGCTTGTTCAGTGATGAGTCATAGTCTGGTGAAAGCAAACCATTATGTCCAACTGTTCTTCACCTTATTTGTCATTCAACAAGTATTGGTGGAACATAATGTATGCAGAACACCAGGGGTATAAGTAGTAAATAAGACAGAGAAAGATCTGTACCCTGGCAGGAGAAAGAAACACAATAATTCCATGATGTTGTATTTTAGGAAGTGATGAGTGTGGCGGGGAAACATTGAGCAGGGTAAAGAGCATCCAGAGTATGGAGGTGGGGTGCCATTATAAGTAGGGGTTGGGTAGGTCTTACTGAGAAGGTGACATTGGAGCTAAGATTTAAAGCAGTGGACCATGTGGCTATCTGAGAGAAGACCCCTCCAGGGACTAGCTAGTGTAAAAGCCCAAAGACAGAGTGCCAGATGTATCTAAAGAAAAGTGAGGCTAGTGGGGCTGGAGTGTGTGTAGCTAAATGGAGGTGGGAGAAGACGTAAGGGGAGTATATGGGCAGGGAGGAAGGCAGCAGGTCACAAGTTCTGTGGACTCTAAGAACTTTGGCCCTGACTTAATATAATGGTGACCTTTATTAGGTCCTGAGCAATTCTACGGGTTCATATGCTTACTGGGGTGAGACAAGGAGATGCTTGAGATGTCAGGATCATTCTGGTTACACTAATAACTCAGAAACTCCAAGAGGCCCAGAACATGCCCACATGGCTGCAGGACAGACAGGTTGACTATTATTTTGGGGTTTCCAAAGGGTTAAGGTGGGGGAGGGAGATGCTAAAGTATTAGTTTTGTAACATGTATATCAGATTGAAAACATTGTTTCTGTTTACATTCATATCAAAGTGGTTGTTTTCATGGGAATTTCTAGAAAACAGTTTATGATATAGACCGAAATAGGTATAAATTGAAGTTGTAATATTGTTAGTTGCCAAGGAAAAGTGCTGTTTATAATACCAGTGCCCATAATAGCTAATCATTTGGCTATGTATACTTGTGGCCCAAGACCTTTATCACCTTTCCTTGGAAGAGTTAGGGAGCAGATTTTTATATATAAATATTTACACATATATGCCAAATATAGCTGGGTGGCTTAAACAACAGAAATGTATTTTCTCACTGTTCTGGAGACAGAGAGAGTGGGCACACGTGCTGTGTGGTGTCTCTTCTTAAAAGAATGAGAGTCCTATTGGATCAAGGTCCCACCCCCTGTGACCTCATTTAACTTAACTACTTCCTTTGAAACCCCATCTCCATATAGGGCTATATTGGGGATTACAGTTTGACATATGAATTCAGGGGATGATACAAACATTTAGTCTATAACAGATGGAAATGTAACAGAACTAAAACCAAAAAAGTCCTAAAATGTATATGAAACCACAAAAGACCCTAAATAGCCAAAGCAGTTTTGAAAAAGAAACACAAAGCTGGAGGCATCACAGTTCCAGACTTCAAGTTATATTACAAAGCTGTAGTGATCAAAACAATATGGTCCTGGCACAAAAACACATAGATCGATGGAACACAACAGGATATCCAGAAACGAACCCGCAACTCTATATGGTCAGTTGATCTTCAACAACACAGGAAAGAATATCCATTGGGAAACAGACAGCCTCTTCAACAAATGGTGTTGAGAAACCTGGACAGTGACATGCACAAGAATGAAACTGGGCCACTTTCTTATACCATACACAAAAATAAATTCAAAATGGATGAAAGACCTAAATATGAAACCTGAAACAATAAAAATCCTAGAAGAGAGCACAGGCAGGAATTTATCTGACTTTGGCCATAGCAACATTTTTCTAGATTTGTGTCCTGAGGCAAGGGAAATAAAAGAAAAATAAAAAGCTTCTGCACAGCAAAGGAAACAATCAACAAAACTAAAAGCAACCTGCTGAATGGGAGAAGATATAGAACATACTTGCAAACGACTTATCTGATAAAGGGTTAGTATCCAAAACATTATATAAAGAACTTATAAAACTCAATACCCCAAAGACAAATAATCCAACTAAAAATGGGCAGAAGAAATGAACAGACATTTCTCCAAAGAAGACATCCAGATGGCCAACAGACACATGAAAAGACACTCAGTATCACTCATGAACAGGGAAATGCAAATCAAAACTACAATGATCACCTCACACCTATCAGAATGGCTAAAAGAAAAAACACAAGAAATAACAAGTATTGGCAAGAATATAGACAAAAAGGAACCCTTTTGCACTGTTGGTGGGAATGCAGACTGGTTTCCAGCCACTCTGAAAACAGTATGGAGACTCCTCAAAAAGTTAAAAGTGTAAGTACCCTACAATCCAGTAATCATATTTACCTAAAAAATACAAAACACTAATTCAAAGGGATACATGCATCCCTATATTTACGGCAGCATTATTTATAATAGCCAAATTATGAAAGCAGCCCAAGTGTCCATTGATAGATGAATGGATAAAGAAGTGGTGTATATGCACAACGGAATAATATTCGTCCATAAAAAGAATGAAATTTGCCATTTGCAATGATGTGGATGGAGCTAGAGGGTCGAGAAAGACAAATACCATATGATTTCACTCCTATGTGGAATTTAAGAAACAAATAAAAAACAAGCAAAGAAAAAAGAGAGAAAGGCAGTCCCAGAAACAGACTCTTAATTATCGAGAACAAACTGATGGTCACCAGAGGGGAAGTGGCTGGGGGAGGGGGGATGGGCTAGACAGGTGATGGCGATTAAGGAGGGCACTTGTCATGATGAGCCTTGGCTGATGTATGTAAGTGTTGAACCCCTAGATCGTACACCTGAAACTAATATTACACTGTATGTTAACCATCCTGGATTTTAAAATTTAAAAATACCCAAATTAATGAAGTGAGGGATTACTGTTTTTCAGTTTCTGTCCATAAGACCAATTCTGTAAACGTTATCTCAATCATCTGCACTCAGTCAAGCACTTAATAAAAACTTATGGACAATGAGAAATCCCTTGTTTTAGTAGATGATTTGGTTGTCAGGTTCCTTATCTTCAAGGACTTTTAGAAGGACCTTGAAGGCAGTGTCCATGAAAGGAGTTAGAACGTTGATCTTAGATATTTGAGCAATAAAAAACCCTAGATTCACTGGACAGAGTGACCTAGAATTACAGGGTACCGCACGGATTTGGGACCTGAGCTTAGTAAACACGTCAGCCTGTCAGACAGCTTCCACCCCATTCCGATGCTGCCGTGGCTCTCCTTTTACCCTTCGTGGTGCGCAGACTTGCTGCCTCTACTTGTCTCAGCTCTGGGTTCCTGTCTCTATTTTGTACGTAGGTACGGGTTTTGTTTTAAATGTTTCTCCTATTACTAGTCTGGCTCAAGCCCCCACCAGCATTCACCGAAATTATTGCAGTGGCCTCCTACCTGGTCTCCCTTCTTCCACCCTTTCCCTGGAGTCTATCCTCTACACAGTAGCCACTGCATTTCTGCACAGAATGCCTTGGATTGCCATCTCACTGTCGGAAAAATATCTGAAGTCTTTCCAGTGGTCTGTAAGGAAAGTTGTATCGTCTACTATCCCCAGCACCCGTCCAAACTCACCCCCAAGGTGTTTGCCCTTATGCACTCCACTCTGGTCATTGTGGAACTGGCCCTCAAAAAAGCCAGGCACATTCTCCTTCGGGTTGTTTGCATTTGCTCCGCCTTTTCCCTAGAGCGCCCATCCTCCAGTATCTGTACGGGCTTGCTCCTTTACTTCATTCAAACTTTTGCTCAAATGGCACTCGATCAGAGCAATATGCTGTGAGCATTTACTCTAAGATAGCAGCCTCTGCCACTGAGCATTCCCTGTCCTCTTTACTCTGCTTAGTCCCCTAGGGGACTTCGGCCTTTTCACCACCTGATAGAGTGTACACATACATATTTAATCTGTCCTCCTCAGCTAGAACGAAAGCTCTATGAAGGCAAGGGCCTTGTTTTGTTCACTGTTTATCCCCAATACCTGGAACAATGCCTGTATGTAGTAGGGACTCGATACATATTTGTTCATCGAATAAGTGAATAACTGAAGCTGATAGGTATTTTTTAGAGAGACCAGATATAAATAAAATAAAATAAAATAAAATAAAATAAAATAAAATAAAATAAAATAAAATAAAAATGAATTCTTGGTTGCTTATGGTTTCCATCTGGGCTTCTCTGTAACTATTTGGATAATACCTATAAAATGCTTTGATTTCCTGAAGAACTGACAGCTCTAAGCAAAAACAGGATGTGCAGTTTTTTTCAGACATACAAAATCTTCTCTATTAGACTTGTAAATGTGGATGAAAATATGCATGTGATATTTGAATTTTAAAGGTAAGAAAGAATTTAGGCATATGCTGCTGTCATTGTGGAGAACTCCTTTTCTCGATGCAAAATATAATCATGTGATAGGCAATTTGTAGAGACAGAATATTCATTAGTGTATGTTTAGTTAATTAAGCCTGGGTGCATGTTCCTTATTCATTTATATAGTAAAAGCAATGTTTTGATAAATATTTGGAGTAATAAATCAAGCTAATTGTAGTGATGTACAGAGTAGAGTTATAAATGGGAAACTGGCTTAATAATGCAGGTATTATCTATTAGATCTCATCAGATTTCTATTTGGTGATAAAACCTTTGCAAACCATTTCTATTTCTGCCACAGATTGGGCTATGCAAGAATCTCCCGTGCTGAACTGAGTGACTCTGAAATTCAGATGGCCAAATTTAGGATCCCTGATGACCCCATTAATTATAGAGACAACCAGAAAGTAGTCACAGACCAGAGGGCAGTTCCTAAGGAAATTCATTTCAATCCTAGGTGAGTGAATTCTTTCATGTTGTTGACTACAGTTGAGGCACCACATCCCCTTTACAGACCTAAATACTATCTCACAATGAGCTCCAAATTATGTATGGTTCTAGAGGTTCATTCAGGTAAGGGATCTCATGGTAAAAAAGATACTGTCCCACTTGGGTTGAAGTTATGGTCCCTGATTTCTGGGACAGAGAAACATGTTATGGTCTCAGGCTCAGGTGAAAAAGATCACATTGGCATCCTCTTCATCACCATCACCATCAACACCATCACAACAGCGAATCTGTGAGTGTTCTGTGTCCCAGGCCCTGTTCTAGGTGCTTTGGGTATTACCTCAACTAATCGTCATTGGGTTGGTACTCTTGTTGTCCTCATTTTATAGGTAAGTTCAGGCTGAGGAACATGAAGTAACTTCATTAGGGTACATAGCTAGTGAGTGACAGAGCTAACAACTGGGGAGGAAGCCTGTTAGCATCGTTAGGTTGCTCAGATTCTCAGCTCTGGCTGCATGTGCCACTCACGTGGAGAGCCCCACCCAGACCGACTCAGCAGGACCTCTTGGTGGTGTCGGCTTTGAGTTTTACAAAATCGTTCCGTTATTCAGACGTACAATTAAGACTGAGCCTGCGGAGAGTGGATAATTCGTTTTCACCACAGAGATTCTAGCATGCGAAATATATTGGATTCTGTTTAGTTCTGAATAGAGGTTATCTGAGAAATCTATTTGCAGCAAACTATGTGCTTTGGAGTATGTGCTCTTTTTTCTTCCTATGACTAGATAATGAGAAGAAATGTTTGCATAAAACCAAAGCCAGAACATATCTATATATGTTATTATTATTTGATATATATACTACTTTTACCAGCTAGTCATTATGGAAACTTCTCAGACTTCATTTTTTTTGCCTGGGTGGGGGGGTGTGGTGTTGGTGATGGAATTTATCCATATTCTTTTTCTTCCTTGTCTCTCCTTACAACAAGAAAAAACTGTACCGAAGTATAGGGAACACATGTAAGAAGAGCTACAGTCAAGTCTTTTTTATTTTTTATTTATTTATTTATTTTTTTTAAGAGAGAGAGTGAGGGGCAAGGATAGAGGGAGAGAGAGAGAGAATCCCAAGCAGGCTCCACACCCAGTGCAAAGCCCAACGTGGGGCTCGATCTCACGACCATGAGATCATGACCCGAGCGGAAATCAAAAGTTGTATTCTCAACTGACTGAGCCACCTGGGCGCTCCATACAACCAAGTCTTGATTGCTTGCATTACTGTTTGATCTCATCCCTAGTGTGTGGAATGCGCTCATGAACAGCATGGGCTCTGGGGTCAAGCTACCCGGTTCCAATCCTCACTTTTGTCAGAAACAGCTGGGTAACTACAGGCAAGTTGGCTAATCCCTCTAAGCCTCAAGTTTCTCACCTGCAAAACGGGAAAAATCGTAGCACCTATCTCCTAAGGTTATTTGAGGTCTGACCGACACCTAGAGCTCTTAGAATAGTGCATGGTGATACATGTGGGTTTTTTCCTGTTCATACATTTGTGCTGACCGTGTGCTCTTGGCACATTTCGATAAAATTGTTTAGAAAAAAAAATAGTGCATGGTGAGTGCTTATTAGGCAGTAGATACAATAGCAACAGTAATATTTATAGTAGTCGCGGTAGAAGTGAAATAGAAAGTTTTCTTCCTTTTGTCAACTGAGGTGGCTTCTTATATGGAAGCTAGAAAATCTAGGAAGGAAAAAGGTCTCCCTGTTTCCTTATTCTCATATATCAGGAGTGTGGAGAAGTCCAAAGAAAATATTTTTAGCTAATCACAACTGCAGACTGATCCAAACCACCTGTGAAGGGAACTAGATCTGTTTTCGCACTCAGTTTAATTATGAAAATAACAGAAGTATAAGTAGAAAGCGTGTCTTAATTTAAAAATTCCATATATATATATATATGAAGATGTATTAAATAAAGTCAACGAATACTGAGTTCACCAAAAATCCCATTCTTTAAGTCAACAAGTACTCATTGCCAGGCCTGAGGCCAGGCCTGGTGCTAGATACTGAGGACAAAATGGTGAATAAGACCAAATTTTTGTCCTATGGAGCTTATGTTCTACTGGGGAGACGAGCAATTCAGAGGTTATCACTGGTAATAGTTTTGGTACATCTCTGCTTTTTATGTGCATATATGTCTATATATCACACAATTATCCCAACTTTATAAATGTATGAATCATATATGTATATGTGCATATGTCTGTATAGACGTTTTATGTATTAACCTGATTTTTTTCATCCAAACACTATATGATGAGCTTCCTTCCATAACAATATATTCTTCTGAAAATATTTGTAAATGCTTCCATAATATTCCATTATATGGATGTACCAAATATAGCTAACCAAATGAGTTGTTTTTGCTCATTTATTCTTTTCATTATTATAAGAAGTCTTCTGGGGACTCCTAATTATAACTTTGGGTGCATCCTTGATTACTTCCTTAGGACTCAGTTCTAGTCATCGCAGATCAGAGGTGCTATTTTAATGTTCCTTATTATTGTTTTGAGATGACAAATTAAACAGACCTCCTATCTCCTGTATTATGAAGGTTATTTGGATGCTGTGATTGCTGATGAAGAAAAGGAAGTCAGTGGCTTCATTTGCTCATGTCTTAGGTTCCTTTCTAGTGCCTTTTATATTTCATCATACCAACAAGAGCTATAGAATTAATTATTCATCAGTAAAGTAAGCTGTTCTTCTGTAGCATCTGTAGAAGACTAAGAAGTTGAAATTGCAAGTAGATTGCACGTGCATTAATGTAACACGAATAACATTTCAGGTTTCATGATCCCCTCATCCATAAAATGGATATTTTGCAAACTGAACACTAGAGAGAAAATCCAGGCTTATTTTCCGCCAATGTTATCAGCTAATAATTCTTAAACGGTTGTGCTTTTGGAATGATTCATATACATGGAAAGAGGACTTCAAAGGTTAAAATTTTAGTCTGCCTTTCCCATATGCATGAATCCTTTTTTATGTCTTCATTTACTGATTTGTAAATTGATCACATCTCTCTTGGTTTTATGATAGGTAAGTAAAACCAAAGTAGATTATGGTTGAAATTTTATATAAGAATGTACCTTCATGAATGGTTTTTACATGTCAATTACATGTCTTTTTGTTTGTTTGTTTTGTTTGTTTTTGTTTTTTAGATTTGGATCCTATAAAGAAGGACACCATTATGAGAACGATCACCATTTTCATATGAGTACTCCCAAATACTTTTTATGACCTATTTAAAACAGGATGCATTGACTGAGCAAGTCTGTGGAAAACAAAAGTGTATAAGAAGAGAGATGCATGAAAATGGGAAACTACACACAAAGAACCTCAGTTTTGAAAAAATATGGTATTTATGCAGTGGGAAATTCTATCAATTTATTTAAATATCTTACTAAATAAAAGCAATTCTCCAAATTGCTTTTCTTAAATTTCTGATAAAATATAGAATGTGGGGTAATATAAGAAAGTTTTACTACTAGAGACAAAAGAATAAAAAAATGCCTTACCTTTTTAATGCTTAAAATAGAAAAATTGATTTACTGATGAGCTAGAAGGACTACTTACAAACATTAAATCCAGACTTATTTTCCTCCTGGGACAAAGCAAGGAAAAAAATGTTTAACGATTAAGTCTAATTGTTAGAAGAATAATGTGTCCATATAACTGTTGTTGACTCATCAGGAGAAGCATGCCCATCACCATTCTTCCTGGAGCTATGATAGAATCATCTGTCTTTTCTCTCATGGCTGTACATGACACACTGTGGTGTTATCTCCAGTCAGGCCCCGGCTGTCAAGGAGCACACCTCAGCACACAGGTCCCACAGAATGCATTTTCTTCCCTAGAACCAAGCAGGTAGGTGATGGAGAGAATTCAGCCCAACAGCACCATCTCTGTGGGGAATAGTAATTTAAATGTTCATGGGGGCACATTTCATCTTAGGACTGGAAAGGGCCCTAAATCTTGTTTTATCTTTTGGGATAGAGATCAAAAAATATGAGAGAGAAATTCAGAGGTTTTATGTCACAATCTAAGGGGCTTCCTTACATCTATTTAGTAAACATGTACTGAGCACACTGCCATATTCAAAATATTATGTCCCTCGGGTTTTAAAATATATCTACATGATACTTTCAGGGATCACGTCAATAGTTTATTACTAGAGCAGTTTTTCTGAATGTGTAGAATACCCAAGAATTTTTTTTTTTAAGGATGCATTTGAACTTAAATGACCATCAACTTAATTTAGACTGCTATATACTTAGGATGCTATATATGAACCTCATGGTAACACAAACCCAAAACCAGTGACATAGACACAAAAAATAAAGAGAAAGAAAACCAAACATAACACTACAGAAACTCATCAATCACAAAGAAGGAGAGCAAAAGAGGAGGAAAGGAATAGAGAAGAACTATAAAAACAATCAGAAAACAATAAGATGGCAATAAGTTCACACCTGTCTGCTAGAACTTCACATACAAGTGGCCTAAATGCTCCATGCGCCGATCAAAAGACATAGGGTGGCAAAATATATTTAAAAAAACCCAACTCATCTGTATGCTTCCTACAAGAGACTCACTTCAGATGTAAAGACACATACCAACTGAAAGTAAAGGGATGTAAACACATTTACTACGAAAATGAAAGCAGAAAAAAATATATAGTATCAAACAAAATAGGCAAAATCAGAGAAAACAAAAACTGGAGCAAGAGACAAGAAGGGCATTACATAATTATAAAGTGATCAATCCAACAACAGAGAATAACAGTTACAAAAATATATGCACCCAACATTGGAGCACCTAAATACATAAAGCAAATATTAACAGACATAAAGAGAGAACTTGATGGTAATACAAAAATGGTAGGGGACTTTAACACCCCACTTACATCAATGGGTAGATTATCCAGGCAGAAAATCAATAAGGAAACAGTGTCTCTGAATGACACACTATACCAGATGGATATAACAGATATATATAGAACATTCTATCCCAAACCAACAGAATACACATTCTTTTCAAGTGTACATGGAACATTCTCCAGAAGAGATCGCACAAGTTAGGCCACACAACAAGCTTCAGTAAATTCAAGAAAATTGAAATCATACCTGCATCTTTTTTTATCACAATGGTATGAAACTAGAAATCAACCATAAGAAAAAACCTGGAAAAAGCACAAACACAAACATGGAGTCGAAACATAATACTAAACAACCAATGGATCGATGAAGGAATCAAAGAAGAAATTAAAAGCACATGGAGACAAATGAAAATGAAAACACAATGGTCCAAAATCTTTGGGATGCAGCAAAAGCACTTCTAAGAGGGAAATATATAGTGATACAAGCCTACCTCAGAAAACAAGAATAAGTTCAAATAAACAATCTAACCTTCACATCTAAAGGAACTAGAAAAAGAAGAACAAAGAAATCCCAAAGTGAGTACAAGGAAGGAAATCATAAAAATCAGAGCAGAAAAAAATGACATAGAAATGAAAAAAAAACATAGAAAAAAATCAATAAACCAAGACCTCGTTCTTCAAAAAGATAAAGAAAATTGATAAACCCTTAGCCAGACTCATCAAGAAAAAAACAGAAAGGACCCAAATAAATAAAATCAGAAATTAAAGAGAAGTAACTATGACACTACAGAAATGCAAAGGATTATAAGAGAATACTATAGGAAATTATATGCCAACAAATTGGACAACCTAGAGGAAATGGATAAATTCTCAGAAATATACAATCTTACAAAACCGAATCCGTAGGAGAATCTGAACAGACCAAATACTAGTAATGAAATTGAGTTGGTAATCAAAAAAACTACCAAAAAATAAAAATCCAGGACCACACGGTTTCACAGGTGAATTCTACCAAACACTTAAAAAAGAATGAACACCTCTTCTCCTCAAACTATTCCAAAAAATAGAAGAGGAGGGAAACCTTCCAAATAAATTCTATGAGGTGAACATTACCCTGATGCCAAAACCAAACGAAGACACCACAAACCGCACCCCCCCACCAAAAAAAAAAAACAAAACTATAGGCCAATATCCCTGATGAAATAGATGCAAAAATCATCAGCAAAATATTAGCAAATTGCATTCAACAATACATTAAGAGGATCATCGGGATCGAGTGGGATTTATTCCAGGGATGCAAGGATGCAGGGATTCAATATGTTGAAATCAATCAGCGTGATATAACACCTCAACAAAATGAAAGATAAAAATCATATGATCATCTCAATAGATGCAGAAAATGCGTTTGATAAAATTCAACACTGATTCACGTCAAAAACTCTCAACAAAGGGGGTTCAGAGGGAACATACCTCAACATAATAAAGGCCATATATGAAAAATCCACAGCTAATAACTCAATAGTGAAAAACTGAGAACTTTCCCTTTTAGATCAGGAACAAGACAAGGATGTCCACTACTCTTGCTACTTTTATTCAACATAGTACTAGAAGTCCTAGCCACAGTAAGCAGACAAGAAAAAGAAATAAGAGGCATCTATATGGTAAAGAAGTTAAACTGGTACTATTTGCAGATGACATAATAATATACATAGGAAATCCTAAAAACTCTACCTAAAACTACTAGAAGTAACAAATGAATTAAGTTGTTGGATTCAAAGTTAATACCCAGAAATTGATAGCATTTCTATACACTGTTAACTGAGTAGCAGAAAGAGAAAAAAATAATTCCATTTATAATTACACCAAAAAGAATAAAATATCTAGGAATAAACTTAACCTAGAAGGTGAAAGACCTGTATTCTGAAAACTGTAAAACATGAATAAGAGAAATTGAAGATGACACAAACAAATGGAAAGATATTCCATGCTCATAGATTGGAAGAATTAATATTGCTAAAATGTCCATATTATTCAAAGCAATCTACAGATTCAATGCAATCCCTATAAAAATTCCAAGAACTAGAACAAATAATCCTAAAATTTGCATAGAATCACAAAAGACCCCAAACAGCCAAAGCAATCTTGAGAAAGAAGAACAGATCTAGAAGTATCACACTCCCAGATTTTAAGATATACTACAAGGTTGTAGTAATAAAAACAATATGGTACTGGCAGAAAAAGAGATTTATAAATCAATGGAATAGAATAGAGAGCCCAGAAATAAACCCACACTTACATGGCCAATTAATTTACAATAAATGAGACAAGAATATACAATGGAGAAAAGACCATCTCTTCAATAAGTGGCATTTAGAATGCTGGACACCTACATGCGAAAGAATGAACGTGGACCACTTTCTTACACCCGACAAAAATAAACTCAAAATGGGTTAAAAACCTAAATATGCAACCTGAAACTGTAAAAGTCCTTAGAAGAGAACCCAGGCAGTAATTTCTCAGACATTAGATGTAGCAATGTTTTTCTAGATATGTCTCCTAAGGCAAGAGTAAAACCAAATTATCAGGAATTACATCGAAATAAAAAGGTTTTACACAGTAAAGGAAATCATCAACAAAACAAAAAGACAACCTACTAAATGGGAGAAGGTCTTTGCAAATGATATATCCAAGTAAGGGGCCACCGTCCAAAATATACAAAGAACTTGTACAACTCAATACCAAGAAAATGATCTGATTAAAAAATGGGCAGAAGACCTGAATGTTTCTAAAGAAGACATCCAGATGTCCAATAGACACAGAAAAGATGCTCAACATCATTAGTCATCAGGGAAACGCAAATCAAAACTGCAATGAAGTATCACCGTATACCTGTCAGAATGGCTAAAATAAAAAGGATAAGAAATGATAGTGTTGGCAAAGATGTGGAGAAAAGGAACCTTAGTGCACTGTTGATGGAAATGTAAATTGGTGCAGCCAATGTGGAAAACAGTATGGAGGTTCCTCAAAAATTAAAAATAGAGGTATCATATGAACCAATAATTCTACTACTGGGTATTTTCTTAAAGAAAATTAAAACTGTATGGAAACCAATTTGACAATAAATTTCATACTAAAAAAAAGTTATAACATACAACTAAAATAGCTACAATATTTAAATACAACAAATCATTTCTATACTTTACTTCCTATATAATTTATCAATAAAAACTTTCTGATGAAAAAAAATGAAAACACTGATTTGAAATTTGCAGCATTGTTTACAACAGCCAAGATATGGAAGCAACCTAAGTGTCCATTGATAGACAAATGGGTAAGGAAGATGTGATATGTACACACACACACACACACACACACACACACACACACACAGGAATATTATGCGGCCATAAAAAAGAGTGAGATCATGCCATTTGGGACAACATAGTTGGACCTAGAGGGTATGCTAAATGAAATCAGTCAGACTGAGAAAGACAAATATATGACTTCAGTCATGTGGAATCTAAAAAAGCAAACAAATGAATAAACAACAACAACAAAGCAGAATCAGACCTAGGAGTATAGAGAACAAACTGATGGTTGCCAGAGGAGAGGGGGTAGGGGGTTGGACAAAATGGGTGAAGGGGAGTGGGAGATATGGGCTTCCGGTTGTAGGATGAATAAATCATGGGAATAAAAGGCACAGCATAGGGAATACAGTTGATGATGCAATAGCATTGTGTAGTGACAGATGGTAGCTACATCTGGTTGTGGTGAGCTACATGGTTGTGGTGAGCACAGCATAACCTATACTTGTCAAATCACTATGTTGTACACCTGAAACTAATGTGACGTGCATCAACTATACTCAGATAAAAAAATTTTTAATTAAGTAAAAAGCAAAATTTCTAGAAATGATTTGGCATTTCCTTCAAAAAGCAGAGCCCATGGGGTGCCTGGGTGACTCAGTTGGTTAAGTGTCCAACTCTTGATTTTGGCTCAGATCATGATCTCACAGTTCAAGGGATCAAGGCCTCCATCAGACTCTGGGCTGACAGTGCAGAGTCTGCTTGAGATTCTCTCTCTCCTTTCCCCTCTGCCCTTCCCCTGCTTGTTCTCTCTCTCTCTCTCTCTGTCTCTCTCTCTGTCTCTCTCAAAATAAATCAATAAACATCAAAAGGTAGAGTCTAATTCTCTTTTTTGAGTTTGGGACAGACTTAATGGCTGACTCCTGATGAGGAGAGTAAAGCGAAAGGGAGGGCCTGTGACTTCCAAGCTTAGGTTGTAAGGGATATTGCAGCTCCTGCCTTAGTCTCACTGTCCTGGATCTGAGAAAAGCCAGCTTCCATGTCATGAGCAGCCCTGAGGAAAAGTGGTGAGGAACTAAGGCCCCTTGCCAATGGCCATGTCAGTGAACCACCTGAGATGTGGCCCCTGCAGCCTCAGTCAAGCTCCAAACTCTACCTCAGCCCCAGTTGACATCTTGACTGTAACTCATGAGAGACCTAG
The DNA here is from genome assembly GCF_014898765.1 of Herpailurus yagouaroundi. Taxonomy (NCBI): domain Eukaryota; kingdom Metazoa; phylum Chordata; class Mammalia; order Carnivora; family Felidae; genus Herpailurus; species Herpailurus yagouaroundi. Next base: position 127,052,069 of record NW_024412376.1, on the reverse strand, counting down.
GCCCGACCATCTAGCTTGGCTGCTCCTAAATTCTTAACAGACAATAACTATTGTTTTAAGCCACGTATGTACTGCAATATTTTGTTATGCATCAATAGATAACAAATATAGCCCTTGAACCTATTCATGTTGGGGGAACTTTGAGAACCCGACAACAGCAAATGTATTAGTGTCAGGGCCATAGTTCTCTGCTAGCATGAGGTGGTGGTAGGAGGTGTCACTTAACTGCAAAAGACATTGCCCTTTTCTCTGGATCCTAACTGCCAATTTGGAGAGACAGAAAGATACAAAGACATCTTGAAGAGTAACTACTGTCTATTGACCGTCTTTTGAGCCAGTGCTTTATCAACACTATCTCCTGACAACAATACTGCAAAGTCATGTAACCTAGATGCCAAGTGAGGTCTCCTTCCCTTCCAGCCCTGGATAAGATGGCCAGAATCCACATTCCACTCCCACCTGAAGAGAGCGTCCTCCCCAAGACTTCTGTGAATTGTAGGAGGTTGAAAGGCAAAGTTCACATTTTTATGGTCTCTCTCATTTGTCTTCCACTGTCACATTTCCATTCATAGATGGTCTTGCTCTTGCATTTCTGACACTTGGGTTATGCTACAAAGCAAGGTAAATGCAAGGAGAGGGTGCATTTAATGCACCTCGTCAGTGCCTGGCACTCAGCAGGTGCTCCGTACTTCCCAAAGTTCTGAGCAAATAGATCTACACTGACAGCAAGTGCCACCTATGGACTGTGACAAGTAAACATAGAACTCGATTCTTCCCTTGACTTCCTCAAAACAAAGTAAAATAGTCTCACCATGTACTTCAGTGGATAGTGTATTTTACTGAAGATTTGGAAAGACAGAGAGGAGTTTACATTATAGAAACCCTAAACATCTTCAAATGGAATAGATATTCTCCTGTTTCACAAATCTTTTGTTTCCTCCACATCATGTAGGTTAGGAATCTCCCGCTTACCTTCTTTGATTTCCACATTCACCCAAGATATCTGTTAATTTCTACTGCAGATCAGATTATCTCTTTTTCTTTGTCTCCTTCTTTCTCATTAAGCTCTCAGGACCTACCTTACATCTTTTTTTTTTTTTTTTTTAATATTTATTTTTGAGGGAGAGAGGGAGAGAGGGATTGAGAGCAGGGGAGGGACAGAGAGAGAGAGAGAGGGAGGCACAGAATCTGAAGCAGGCTCCAGGCTCTGGGCTGTCAGCACAGAGCCCGATGCGGGGCTCAAACCCACGAGACATGAGATCATGACCTGAGCCGAAGTCGGATGCTTAACTGACTGAGCCACCCAGGCACCCCAGGACCTACCTTACATCTTAAATGGCTTTTCCATGGTGGAGATTTCAATACACCTCTCTCAGTAAATGACAGAACAAGCAGAAAATTTGAACAACACTGTAAAACTTAACCTAATAGACATGTACAGAGCAGTGCCACAAGCAGCTTCAAATTATTCATTCTTTACACATGGAATATTTACTAAACTGATCCTATGCTGTCCCCAAAACCAAAACTCAACAAATGTCAAAATACTGAATTAATAGAGTGTATTCTCTAATGACAATGAAACCAAGTTAGAAACAAATAACAAAAAGATAATGAGAAATCTATAAATGTTGGAAATTGAATAATAAATTTCTAAGTAATCCATAGGTCAAAGAAGAGCTCATAATGGAAATTAGAAAATATTTTGAACTAAATAGTAGTGAAAATACGGCATATCGAGAGATACAGAAACAATGGAAGATACAGATTTAGATACAAGTAACTTAAACAGACTATTGACCCTCTATTGAGCCAAGTGCTTTGCCAAAATTATTTCCTGTTAATGGGCATCATCCAATCCATACAGATATACCTGTATCTGTATCTTATTTGTATGTATGCTACATATAGGCTATTCTATCTATCTATCTATCTATCTATCTATCTATCTATCTATCTATCT
>NW_024412376.1:127032918-127050096 GCF_014898765.1 Herpailurus yagouaroundi | reverse complement strand
TCTATCTATCTATCTATCTATCTATCTATCTATCTATCTATCTATCTATTATCTATCTCTCTTATCTATCATCTCTCTCTCTTATCTATCTACCATCTTCATCTCCTATTGTTCTGTTCTCTGGAGAACCCAGACTAGTACAATATAAAACTGAAAAGAATGTTAAATGAAGGTAAAATTAAAGGGCAGTCCTTATCATGGCCACAGATGCAAAATTCCTAAGCAAAATATCGGCAAACCAAATCCAGCATTGTATAAAAAGATGTGTTAATGACTAAGTTAGGTTTATTCTAAGGATGCAAGGTAGGTTTAACACTTGAAAGTCAACCAATATAATTCTCCATCTCAACAATATATGTGAAAATATATGTAAGAAAGCATTGGATAGAACTTAATACCCATTCATTATTTTTGAGACAAAAAAAAACTTAGCAATTTGGGAATAAAAATAAAACTTTCTTAACTTAATAAAGTATACATATAAAATCTTATAGTGAACATGACAACAGTGAATTATTGAATTTTTTTTTAATTGAGATCAGGCATGGTTTTTTTGATGAGATCAATGGATGCCTGCTACGACTACTTCGATTGTACCAGAGGCCCTAGGCAGTGCAATAGGGCTAGAAAAGCAAATAAAAGCTGTAAGAATTGGAAAAGAAAAAATAAAATTGTCATTATTTCAGAACATATGATTGTTTTTGTAAGAAAACTCATCAGAATCGGCAGATAAACTTTTAGAATTACAGGAAGCAGGGACGCCTGGGTGGCTCAGTCGATTAAGCGTCCAACTTCGGCTCAGGTCATGATCTCATGGTTCGTGGTTTGAGCCCCACATCAGGCTCTGTGCTGACAGCTCGGAGACTGGAACCTGTTTCAGATTCTGTGTCTCCCCCCTCTCTCTGCCCCTTCCCCACTCACGCTGTCTCCCTCTGTCTCAAAAATAAATAAACATTAAAAAAAAATTTAGAATTACAGGAAGCGGAAATCAGATGGAAAACACCCATGTTAGGAGAAACTGGAAATAAGCTCTCAAAAGAACTTCAAGCCTGCTTCAAGTCATTCTAAATCCTTCTTTCTTAAAGTACAGAACCATGGACCATCAGCACTAGACTATTAGGGTTCTTCAGAGAGACAGAACCAATAAGATGGAGATCGATCTATCTATCTACCTCTATGGATTTATTAGATGAAATTGGCTCATCCAATTACAGAGGCTGAGAAATCCTATAATCTACCATCTGCAAGCTGGAAACCCAGAAAAGCTGGTGGTGCAATTCAGCTGGGTTTGAAGGCCTGAGAACCAGGAATGCTGAGGGCAGGAGAAGACCTACAGCCTAATTCAAGCAATTGGGTAGGAAGAAAGAAAGGGCGAATTCTCCCTTCCTCCACCTTTTATTCTATTCAAGCCCTGAACAGATTGAATGATGCCCATCTATGCTGAAGAAGGAAATATACTGAGTCTACAGATCTAAATGCTAATATCATCCAGAAAGCCCTTAATTGTGTTTAATCTGGGTATCCTGTAGCCAGTCAAGATGACACATAAAATTAACCATCACAAGAACTGACATCACCCGGGAGGCTTGTTAAAAATATGGAGTCTCAAGGCTTGCCCCAGTTCTACTAAATCAAAATTTGCATTTTAACAAGCTCCACAAAGTATGTCAGTTTGAGAGGCCCTGATCCTGGTGGACCAAAAAATCTGAAGCCCTGAACCAAGATTAAGGTGATTCTGGATGGCTCATGCCCCTGGACACCTGGCAAAATAAGTAAATAAAATATGATAAAACAAAATACAATTAACAATCCTCTTAGGGGGAAGATAATATATCTCAAATTATTTCTACAAATAATTTTCACACACAATGTCCACCTCACAATCAGAGATGATTGAGCACAGTAGAAGATAAGACACCATAAACCATGTTCAGCAGAAACAACAGAAACAGACATACTGAGACTTCAGGAATAGGATTTATCAGAGACAGACTATAGAAAGTATGGCTTACTGTGTTCAGGGACATAAAAGCCATGCTTGAACATTCTGACAGGAAACTAAGACCATAAAAAAGTGACATGGCAGGTTTGAAAAAAAAGAAAAATTCTAGAATTCTCAAAAATACCATAGCTGAAATCAAGAATTCAGTAAAATGTCTTAATATCAGAATAGAGAAATAGCTGAAAAACTGGAAGATCGGTGAGAAGAAACTCAGATCTAGAGATGGAAGTCTCCCAAGAAATAAGAGATAAGCGGAAAAGACAAACACATACATTTTATTTTTGCAAAGACACTATCCTTTGCCTACGTTTAAATAAACTCAGGGCTGCCTGGGTGGCTTAGTGGGTTATGCGCTGACTCTTGATATCGGCTCATGGTTTGTGAATTTGAGTCTCGCTGCCAGCACGGAGCCTGCTTGGGGTTTACTCTCTTCCTCTCTCTCTGCTTGTGTGCAAATGCTCTCTCTCTCTCTCAAAAAGAAATAAACCTAAAAATAATTTGAGAGAGAGAGGCAGAGCATGAGTGGGGGAGGGGCAGAGAGAGAGGGAGACACAGAATCCGAAGCAGGCTCCAGGCTCTGAGCTGTCAGCACAGAGCCCTACTCGGGGCTTGAACTCATGAACCACGAGATCATGACCTGAGCCAAAGTAGGACGCTCAACCGACTGAGCCACCCAGGTGCCCCAAGAAATAAACTCTAAAAATGATTGGGCTCATATATCGTAATCTCTTTATACCTTTACAGTAGTGTGCTTCAAAGTCATGTGCTTTGTGCAAGTCAAAGTCTACACCTTCCATTAGTTTTAGCAGAAAGTACGAGGAGCACTGGTATCATGTAATCCCCTTTAACCCGATGATTACTATTCCAATGCAAGTTTAGTAACTCAGAGTGCCTCTAACCATCTGGCCTGGCCCTCGCTTGCTATTGCTGAGTCTTGAGGTAAAACCAAGGTCCTGATGTGTTGGGTGGGGTGAGGGTGTGGCCGACCACAATTTCTCTGATTGCTGGGCCCTCCTAGCAGACCCCTTGGAGTAGGAGACTAAGGCCTGTGGTAGTTTGAAGGAAGGGAAGGTTGCCATCCTGGGAGATCACGAGGACTTCTTTGGAGACTTTGAGAAGGTGGCTGACCTTGAGATGATTAATACATTGGTGTAATTGGTCAACCCAGCAAAACACAACATGTTCTTAGCTCTCTATGCTTTCAGGGTTTCTGAGGAAATCTGTGGGTTAGAAATTAAATCAATTCTATGGGAATTTGGGGTTCTTGTTAATGAGAACACCACACTTCATATTCTATAATTGGATACAGGATGATTAGGGGTTCTGGAGACCTAATTCCTCTTCAGTTGTAGCTTACTTTGTAGAGAAGGAAAGTGTACAGATTCTTCATGTTTGCACTGCTTCCTGGCAGAGTAAAACACTATATAAACATTTTTTTTTTTTTGTCATAACAGAAACTTTCTAACAATATCCCTGTAAACATTTTCTAACATTTCTGGCGGTTTTCCATTCAGGTTTTTTTCCCCCTTAAAAATTTTAGCTAGCTAGCAATATGTTAAATATGGCTTTTGCTTTCTTTCTCTTCTTTCTTTCTTTTTCTTTCTTTCTTTCTTTCTTTTTCTTTCTTTCTTTCTTTCTTTCTTTCTTTCTTTCTTTCTTTCTTTCTTTCTTTCTTTCTTTCTTTCTTTCTTTCCTTCTTTCTTTCTTCCCTCAGATTCCTTTTAAATTTAAGATGAGAATTCACTTATGTCTTGAGTATGCCTTTAGGGGGACAGGTATTATGGACTGAATGTTTGTGTTCCCCTGAAATTCATATGTTGAAATCCTGCCCCCTAAAGTGATGGTATCAGGAGAAGAGCCTTTGAGGGGAAATGAGGTCACAAGGGTGGAGCTGTCATGCTTAGGATTAGTGCCCTTGCAAGGAAGAGACTCAAGAGTTTTCTCTCTCTTCCTCAGCATGGAGGATACAAGGAGACGTTCATCTACAGACCAGGAAGAGAGCTGGCCTCTTAATTCTGTGCTTCCTAGTCTCCAGAGTGGTGAGAAATATTTGTTGTTTAAGACACCCAGTCCACAGGAATTTGTTACAGCAACCCAAACTGACTGGGAGGACAGATCTGATAACCTGATGATTCTCACCCTAGGGTGGGGGTGGTCGGTAGAGAGAGGAGAGCAGAGTCCCGTGGGGACAAATGGACACATCCAAATCCCTGTCCCTACTTGACAATGGACACCCTTGTGAGAACTGTCTCCTCCATTCTGGAGACCGGGCTCTCCGTTCTTCTCTGCTTGCTCTCCAAACCGATTTTCTGCTTAGTGGAATCTGGCAGTTCAAGAGTTGTGTCCTCTTGCCTCATTTGTTTTTGAATTCCAGGACACTTTTTAGATGATCAGATGGATTCTGGGAACAATGGAAAAGACAAGGGAAAAAAGAAAAAAAGGGAAAACCGCTTATCTGCTGTGGAGTGGTGAATTTATCTTACTTTATACAATTGGGTCAGCAGCTATTTTCATTCCTGTGCTTTTGGGAAGCATCTGATTATTTTAGTTACAGCTTCCTATGAGCTAATATTTCAATTTCTTATTCTCTCTTTCTCACTCTTAGACTACCTTCATCTGTATTGCGGAGTTCTGGAAGAGTTCATGCTGCAAGCTGCCCTCCTTCTGTGTGCAGCAAACCGGAGCAGTAATATAGCTGTTATTTTAGAGAAAAGACATTAAAGAAGACTCTAGAATGAGAGTCACTAAATCAAACATTGAAAACACAAATAATCAGATACCCTTAGTAAACTGTAATTTTTCTCTGTACCCAGCTTTTAGGCACAAGAGGCAAATCATAAGAGAATATGCCCATTTCAGAATCCTGGAATTCATAATCCCAGGGCTGGAGGAGAATCCAGAGACTGGGTAAATCAACTCTGGTTGTGCAGGTGAGAAAATGGAACTCAGACGCTCTGGGTAGTCGACTCATGGAAGGATACAGCTAAATAATAGAAGCTGGAACAGGAATACAGTTTTCTTGACTCCCTGGCCCAACATTCCACCTTCTTCGTGATCCTGCCTCTTATAAAATTTGTTTGGAAATGAAAACATTTCCAGGGAGTCTCAGGAAGATCTGATAGTTTGCCCAAACCTCTACACCATAAAAACAGGTGTTCCAAACTGAATTATGTCTGCCTGTCTTACACATGTCTCAAATACACAGACGGTGCCCCGGTTCTGGATTCACCACCCTACTAGGACAGAGCTGACTTTCCACCTACCGCTTGCCCCCCCTACCCAGGAACTAGCACAGGACCCGAATCTCCGATGCAGATTTCTTTCCCGCCACCCCTCTGACCTCATTTCTCCCCTTCACTTGGTCAGACCCATTGTCAGCAGCCCTGTGGAAATTTGACTTCCTCCATCTCGTGAAGTCCCTTGACCAGAGGGAACCCAAGCCCACTCGCTGGCTAACTTTGTCACCGAAGGATTGCCTGGCTGGCTGGCTGTTTAGAGTTCATCCCACTTTCGCTTACTCTCCATCTCTGTTCTCCCCTCCAGCATCCCTCCTGCCTCAAGGAGGCAGGACTATGCCTCTCCTGGAGGCTGCAGGGACAGAGACTCAAGATCCCTCTTGTGGCTGAGGACTTTTAGCTCCCTCTACCCACAGCTGGGCTCCTTTGAGGCCAGTGTCTACCACTGCCCTTGCTTCAGTTCCAGTGACTTATTTGAAGGATCAGGCCAATGCTCCTCAAACATTTTGATGTGCACCCATATTATTTAAAATTTTAAAATTGAGCAATGGAGTGTATACTCTCAATATATTTATTTATAACTCACAAATACATACTACTATAAATCCAGGTATCAAATAGAAGTAAAGCTTAATTCATCTCCAATATTTTTGGATAAAAGAAATACAGAGAAGTTGTAATTGTTTCTCCTTGCTCTTCCTGCCCTGGCCACTCCCCGGAACTGCTGAATTAGGCAGTGAATGGACCCACAAATGGGATATGTCTGAGTTCAGTAACGGTAATAATAATTGCTGCCACTTTTGGAGGATGCACAGGAGTGTGCCAGGCATAGTACCAAGCTTTTGTTAAAATGTTCCATTGAACTTTTGCAGGAGCACTGTGTGGTTGGCATTACTGATTCCCATTTTATTGTTGAAGAAAGCAAGGCTTGTAGACGCTGAGCTCTGTTCACAGTCGCCACAAGCAAGAAGCAGGACAGAATCCAAGCTAGGTTTCTCTGACTTGAACCGTGTTTTAGTCGCTGTTTCAGGGCTCAACAGTAGACATCTGCCGAGTGCCTCCCTGGGCTAGGCACTGTGTTAAGCCCTGGACAGACACTGGCAACAGCATGCAAACGCTACCTTCTTTTTTTTTTTTTTTTCAACATTTATTTTATTTTTGGGACAGAGAGAGACAGAGCATGAATGGGGGAGGGGCAGAGAGAGAGGGAGACACAGAATCGGAAACAGGCTCCAGGCTCTGAGCCATCAGCCCAGAGCCTGACGCGGGGCTCGACAAACTCTCCTTCTAAAGCTGCCTTCTAACTGGGCTCTGACATCCTGCAAACCCCCTAGGTCTGACTGAAAATGACTTGATAAGGACGAGTATATTTTATGAGACTTAAAGAAATCACTGCATGGAATTGGTTGGGGAATTTTTTTTAAACCTTAAAATATATAATTATGCAGCATTATAAAGCATTTGGAAATTCTATTGGCTTTGTGTCTGCAAATTTTATTATCATTTATAGTGCTCTTTCAGTGGGAAATGCATTTTAAGTTTCAAACACTCAACTTATAAAGTAACTTTTCATGATCTTTTCAAGAGGCAAGAAAGTTATTATGGCATTTTGGAAAGATTTTCAACAAGAAGCATTGATGGAATTTTCACACACAGTACCATGCTTTTGAATATTCTGGCTAACTGATTTTATTATATCAAAATACTCTAAGGTGAATGAATATGACCTTAGGAAAAGAAATCATTGTTCCAAATTTCCGTTATGAAATAAATAACTTAGAGCCTAATGGTATACTTTGCTTTGCTGGAGTTTGCATTAGTATCCCTTGCTTACAAAGCCTTGGCCCTCCTCAAAATAAATATTTAGATGCTGAATGTATTTCTCTTAATCTCCACTATTATCACCTGACCGCAACTGACTTTGCATCCCTAAGTAGTAATGGCAAATGTCACCAAAGTTAATACTGAGTAAATGCCCGTGTTCGGAGACTGTATTTGTTCTTTTATACACTATTGACAAAACATGTTGCTTTGCAGTCTACAAGTCCTTTTCCATCTACAGTCTCTTTTTGAGTCTCACAATCATATTTGTAACTAATGTGGATTACCTATTATTATATAGTAAACTATGTCTCATGATTTTGTGGCTTAGAACTTGGCTGCATAGGGGCTTCTGGGTGGCGCAGTTGGTTAAGCGTCCGACTTCAGCCAGGTCACGATCTCGCGGTCCGTGAGTTCGAGCCCCGCGTCGGGCTCTGGGCTGATGGCTCGGAGCCTGGAGCCTGTTTCCGATTCTGTGTCTCCCTCTCTCTCTGCCCCTCCCCCGTTCATGCTCTGTCTCTCTCTGTCCCAAAAAAAATAAATAAACGTTGAAAAAAAAATTAAAAAATAAATAAATAAATAAATAAATAAAAGTCATTGGAGAAGTCCAGGGTATCTAAGGGCCCAGACGGGTCTTATGTGTCTGTTTCTGATGCTACATGGTCCCAGTGCCTCTCTTTTCCCATTTGACCTATTTCCTTTCTGAGGCAGGAATGAGGTGAGAGGCAAGAGGTAAAAGGTGGAAGGCTGTTTGTAAGAACTGGATAATTGTAGCAGTGCCAGATGATTCCCTTAATGCATGCTGCTGAGTTAACATTACTTTAAGTTCAAAGCAAGTAAAGGCTTAACCTGTGGAAGAAACACCATATATTTGAGGCGAATGGGGGTGGAAAGCTAGTGAAAAAATAAATAGCTGTGGGGCAAAGAAATGCGCATGGGCAGTTTCATGGGCCAATATGCATCAGTCCTTTGGAATCTGGTTTTAAATTGAGACTGTATTCAACAAAAGCCAGAGCGTGTCACAGCAGTCTTCCTGTATGGTACAAATGGCTTTTTGAAAAGGACCTTCTAGTACATGACATTTTCTCTATTGCTCAGATTTGGTCACAGGAAATTCTGGGGTTATCTCTGGCAGAAGGCACTTTGTCTTTACTAATAACTATGCTTCCACTTTCCTCTATGTCAAAATTTCACAAGAGGCTTCTTTTCTCTTCCAGTGAAGCAATGGCTAACTCACCTTTTTTCTTTTTATTATTATAGTATAGCCTATTGCTATAATTTAGAGTATTTTTAATATTATATCTTAATTATATCATCTATTATTTATAATTATATTGCAGTAATAGCCTATTGCTATTGCTATTATAGCCTATTGCTATAATACCCTTTAGATATTACCTGTATTAGATATTACATTATATTAGACATATAGATTGTATATAATATAGGTATTAAATTTATGCACCAAGTTTTTGCAAATACTTGTGTCTCTTCTCTTTCAAGGTGCTGGGACTGGTTTTATTCACTGCGTGTAAACCTGCCTCATTTTTCACCAAACAGCAAAAGCACGGAAGAAATCCACAAGAGCACTTTGGAAATCTACATCATATGTGAGTAGGGAAAAATTCCTTTCCAAGTGCTTCTGAAGGTACCCATGCCTAACATCGCTTGTGCAGAGCCAGGACTTCAAAGTAACAGCAAAATTAAAGTTCAATCAAAACGTTGTTCACTCAGAACATTTTTGCTTTGTGGATATCAAGTACCGCATGTACTTGCAGTGGCTAGAATTTCCATAAAAGGAACAACAGGGGTGCTAGATTGCATTACCTAAAAGTGATGGTAGCTGTTATCCCAAAGGGAAAAAAATTAAGGCAGAAGAAAGATGATATGAGTAGAGTTAGCTGCAAATGAAAAGCAGAGTGCTTGAGCCCTGTGGGGGGGGGATTAGTGGGACCGAGAGCTGTGCCCATCTGATGTGTCCTTTTATTATCTCCTTTGTTCTCAATGTTTGAGGTTTGGGAAATTTCTGTGATTTCTGAAGTGCCGCCTTGCCTGCCTCTCTGGCAAAGGACAGAGTGGCTCAGCTTAATGCACTGGTTTCCAAAATGGGATCTTTCACTCCTGGAGCTTTATAAGACAATTATCTGGGTGAAGGAAAAATATTAATTAGAATTACTATTTTATTCCATAATATTTTAGTGCTTTACATTTCTACCTTGGGGGATGCCTGGGTGGCTCCGTTGGTTGAGTGTCCGACTCCGGCTTAGGTCACGATCTCATTGTTTGTGGGTTTGAGCCACACATCTGGCTCTGTGTTGACAGCTCAGAGCCTGGAGCCTGCTTCCGATTCTGTGTCTCCCTCTCTCTCTGCCCCTTCCCCACTCACGCTCTCTGTTTCTCTCTCTCTCTCTCTCTCAAAAATAAATAAAACATTAAAAAAATTTAAATTTCTACCTTGGGGTCATGCTTATAGCAATGCTACTGAAAGGAAGGTCCATCAATCGCAGCATTGACACCACCTGGGAATGTGTTAGAAGTACAAGTTCTTGGGGCACCTGGGTGGCTCAGTTGATTAAGCATCCAGCTTCGGCTCAGGTCATGATCTCACAGTTTGTGGGTTTGAGCCCCATTTCAGGCTCTCTGCTGTCAGAGCAGAACCCGCTTCAGATCCTCTGTCTCCCTCTCTTTCTGCCCTTTGTCCACTCACTTGTGTGCTCTTTCTCTCTCAAAAATAAATAAACATTAAAAAAAAAAGGCAAAAATTCTTGGGTCACGTCTCAAACGTACAGGATGTCTGATGCTCTGGGGATGGGCCCTGATGAGCTGTGCTTAAATAAGTTTTCCAGGTGATGCTGGTACTAACGTTGAAGAGCAAACTGTTTTCTAATGTATACACTTTTTTCTTTAATGTTCATTTTATTTTTTATTTTTGAGAGAGAGAGAGAGAGAGAGAGAGAGAGAGAGCATGAGTGGGGCAGGGGCAGAGAAAGAGGAAGACAGAATCGAAGCAGGCTCCAAGCTCTGAGCTGTCAGCACAGAGCCTGACGTGGGGCTTGAACTCACAAACTTCGAGATCATGACCTGGGCCGAAGTCAGATCCTTAAGCGACTGAGCCACCCAGGCGCCCCTCTAATGTATATACTTACAAATAAATACATATGGGAGACACAGAAGTTTTTCCCAATGGGACGTGCAAATACAGAAATTTGAAGATGATGGTGTGGTAGAAATGCGTTGATTCAAGAACTACAAATCTTTTGCCTTTTTTTCCTACTTTCCCAATTGACCCTGAGGCGAGGAGGGTGAGTTACCCTCTTTTACTTCCTGGGCGAGCTTAAGCAAGTTACTTGACCACCCTGGAAAATGAGGATAAAGTGAGATGTCGCTCTCTCACGGGACTGTCATAGGTGTTATGTGCACTTGTGTAGACTACAAACACGGAGTGAGCCCTGAGCATAAACCAGATGCTTGGTTTGTCTTTTCCCCGATAGCTGTGGACCCCACCACACAACAACCTACGTTCTTCCACCTGCTAGGGTACACCTATCAGTCCCCAAACCATCAGTACGTTATATGTATGGAAGCCCCAAAAATCCTTTACCTCTACAGACTGTAACCTGATATATTACACTTGGTTTAGCCTTGACAATAAAGACAGGTGCAGAAGGCAGAGTCAGTTTATTCAACATAGTCACCCCTTCCATGAGTGGCACCTGACTTTCCATTGAATTCCGAGCTGACACTGCTGTGTCAGTGATGCGGTGGGAGACTGACGGTAGCAGTTTAACATCATGCTGTGGTGAGGGACACCTGGTAAAACCACAACATCGCTGATGATCCTGATAGAGCAAGTCGCCTCTGCCTCAAGCCGTGCATACAGCCCAGCAGCCAGACGCAGCTGAATCAGTCAGTGGGACAGAATGAAAAGTGGCCGGCCAAAGCTTTTCCCTAAAAGACCTGAAGTACTCCCAACCCTGTGTTCATAGGAATCACCCCTCGGAGAGCTTGTGAAACTGGCACATTTCTGGGCCTCACCCCCAGAGATTTTTAGTCTGTTGGTATAAAGTGGGCCTAGGACTTGTATTGTTAACAAGCTTCCCCCTCGCGGGCTTCACATTACAAGTGGTTCGTGAAGGAGAGAGTTTATATTCCCTGAATCACAGATGTTTTCAAGCTGATACGCACTTTTAGAGCTCATTTAAGATTTCTTAACCTTTTTCCCTTCATGAAAGCCAACACGATTGCCATCAAGATACACACATGGCACTCTCTTATTAATATTTTCACATTTGACAAAACCACAAATGTTGGTAAGGACTAACTATTAGCGACAGTAATTCACTGCAGATTGAGTCATTGAAAAGATTGTGTTTTACTTGATTTGCTATGACTGAATTAAACACTGCCTCTCAAGAAAACTTATCAAAAGTATAAGGAGGAGAGCATAAGTGCTAACACAGGGATGACTTTGAATCCACTCACGTTTGTAAAACAATTCGTTAGTAATCTTGAGTAGTTCATGAGCAGTAGGTTTCCTGGTATACAAATCACAATGGAGACATTGTGGCAGAGCCTGTCATTGTCCCCTGATATTGGTTTTCCTGTGTCACATGGACACCCAGAAAAAAGGCTACATTTCCCAGCCTCTCTCACAGCTACAACGATCATGGCACAAGTTCTTGACGCCAGGATATAAAAGGAAGGAGTGTATGAGACTTCAGAAGGTGTCCTTAAAGGGGCCATGCCCTTTTTTCCTTTCTGTGCCTGAAAAGTGGAGATGAAAGCTATGGCAGCCATCTTGGACCACCATGTGGTGGAAAGCATGTGTCAAGGGTGCCAAAGGAGAGAACCAGGTAGAAGGAGCCTGGGTCCATGAAGATGCCGGAGCTGTCATGAGATCCTTGGGCTGTCTGTTTGTGTGTAGACAATTATATTTCTATCTAACTTAAGCCACTGTTATTTCTGGATTTTTGTCACATGTTGCAACCCTCATGTTGAGGGCCTCTAATTTAGCCAACCCTCTTGGTTTTTGGATGAGAACACAGGAGCTTGGGGAAGTGAGTGGCTCAGCTGAAATCACACAGCTAGTGAGGCACAGACCTGGGAATGGAATCTAGGTCTCTTGGATTCTGGGTCAGGGCCCTTTTTACCAACTCAGGCTTTCTCAAAGTCTCTGTTAGAAAGCAAGCTCTGGTATCTCTTTCTCTTCTGTAAGGACACTGATCCCATCACGGGGGCTCCATCCTCATGACCTCGTCTAAACCTAATTACCTTCCAAAAAAGCCCTACTTCCAAATGCATTGGGGGTTAGGGCCTCAACATATGGACTTTAGGGTGATATAAACATTCAGTCGGTAACAATTCCTCATGGCAGAACCTGATTCAGGGAGATTTGCAAAGACGTTTTATCCACAAAACAACCCTTTGCTAATGGGTTATTAAATAGCACACAGCTGACAAGTGAATTACTATGTTGGGAGATCAACCCAAGGGGTGTGGCCAGAACTCAAAATGAAAACGGTTACGGGATTTCAAGCTATATTATAAAGCTGTTCTCATCAAGACAGTATGGTACTGGCACAAAAACAGACACGTAAATCAGTGGAACAGAATAGAAAGCCCAGAAATTGGACCCATAACTATATGGTCAACTCATCTTGAACAAAGCAGGAAAGAATATCCAATGGAAAGAAGACAGTCTCTTCAACAACAGAGCTGGGAAAACTGGACAGCAACATGCAGAAGAATGAAAGTGGACCACTTTCTTATATGATACACAAAAATAAATTCAAAATGGATGAAAGACCTCAATGTGAAATGAAACCATCAAAATCCTAGAGGAGAACACAGGCAACAACCTCTTTGATCTAGGCAGGAGCAACTTCTTACTCGACATGTCACTGAAAGCAAACATGAACTGTTGGTACTTCATCAAGATAAAAAGCTTCTGCACAGCAAAGGAAACAATCAAAGTAATTAAAAGGCGGCCTATGGAATGGGAGAAGATATTTGCAAACGATGTATCTGATAAAGGGTTAGTATTCAAAATATATAAAGTACTTATAAAACTCAACACCCAAAAAACAAATAGCTCATAGAAATGGGCAGAAATAGAAATGGGCAGAAGACATGAATAGACACTTTTCCAAAGAAGACATCCAGTTGGCTACCAGACACATGAAAAGATGCTCAGCATGACTCATCATCAGGAAAATACAAATCAAAACCACAATGAGATATCACCTCACACCTGTCCGAATGGCTAAAATTAACAACACAGGAAACAATAGGTGTTGGAAGGAGTAAAGGGAACCCATTTGCGCTGTTGGTGGAAATGCAGGCTGGCACAGCCACTCTGGAAAACAGTATGGAGGTTCCTCAAAAAACTGAAAACAGAACTACTGTATGCTCCAGGAATTGGACTATTAGGTATTTACCCAAAGGGTACAAAAATACAGATGTAAAGGGGTACATGCACCCCAATGTTTATAGTAGCACTATCAGCAGTAGCCAAACTATGGAGAGAGCCCAAATGTCCATCGACTAATGAATGCATAAAGAAGATGTGGCATATATATATGTGTATATATATATATATATATATATATATATATATATGATGGAATATTACTCAGCTGTCAAAAGAATGATACCTTGTCATTTGCAATGATGTGGATGGAGCTAGAGTATATTATGCTAAGTGAAATCAATTAAAGAAAGACAAATACAATATAATTTCAAGCATATGTAGAATTTAAAAAACAAAACAGATGAACATATGAGAAGTAGGGGGAGGGAAGAGAGGGAAAAAATCACAAGAGACTCCTAACAATAGAGCACAAACTGAGGGTTGACAGAGGTAGGTGGGTGGAAGATGGGCTAGATGGGTGATGGGGAGTAAGGAGGACACTCTCTGTCCGCCATCTTTCCGTGCTGCCATAATGGTGTGCCTGAATGTCCTGGCAGATGCTCTCAAGGGCATAAACAATGATGAAAAGACAGGCAAATGCCAGGTTCTTGTTAGGCCATTCTCCAAAGTCATCGTCTGATTTCTGACTGTGATGATGAAGCATGGCTACATTGGTGAATTTGAAATCATCGATGATCACAGAGCTGGGAAAATTGTGAACTTCACAGGCAGGTTAAACAAGTGTGGAGTGATCAGCCCCAGGTTTGATGTACAACTCAAAGATCTAGAAAAATGGCAGAATCATCTGCTCCCATCCTGCCGGTTTGGTTTTGTTGTACTGACAACATCGGCTGGCATCATGGACCATGAAGAAGCAAGACGAACACACACAGGAGGGAAAGTCCTGGGATTCTTTTTCTAGGGATGTAATACATTCATACTAATAAAATGCCTCACTGGAAAAAGAAAGAAAAAGGAGGGCACTTGTGATGAGCATTGGGTGTTGTGTGTAAGTGATGAATCACTGAATGCCACTCCTGAAACCAATATTGCACTGTATCTTAACTAAAATTTAAATAAAAACAAAACAAAATGAAATGGTTAAAGAGGGGATACAAGTTAAGACTCATGGTGGATAGGTCTGGAAGTGTATGCCTTTGTGTAGAGGTAAGTAATGAAGAGACTGGAGGGAAAGAAATAAAGAAATAGAAGAAAAATGTCCAGGGCTGAAAAAGAGGAATCTTGATTGAATGCATCCTCTAAATCCTGAATGGGATTAAGGAGACTAAATCCACATTGAGAGACACCCTGGCAACATTTCAGGAATCACAGCCCTTGTTTCCACAGGATCTAGACACATTTCAAATTGCTCAAGACTGTGGGATTGTTACTGCTTCAGTAACTTAACTCTTGAAATAATTCTATACTCTGTTCTCGAGGTGTAGAGAGTAAGCAGCCAATGGATGTGTCTTGATCGATGTGCCTCCGGAGGAAAATGCACAGAAACACTAAATTTAGATTCTAGGAATAGTATCACATAAAACAGAATGCAAAATAACAGTAAAGGAGATAAACAATAATTCACAGAAGAAAATAACAATTTCATATCTGTACCTGCTGTTGAAGCCCAACAAAAAGAACACCACGGACACCTGCTGCTTATACAAGCTGAGTTTACTGAAATTGTGAGCAAGGAAAAACATGAGCTGGATGGAATCTCAGTAGGGTCTCCGGAGAGGAAAATTAGGGAAGAGTACTTGCAGCGTTTGTAGGACTGGGGTTAGGTCAGGATTGACAGAATTTGTAAATCTGGCACGTTGCTAGAACTGTCTGCGGTCTTTGGAACACAGAAATGAATCCACGTGAAGTGACTGTTACTATAGTCTTATCTTGGGATATATGGGTCTGAATGAGCTAGTGTTAAAATAATTTGCGTTTAGATAGTTTATATTGCATATTATGATTTGGTACAGTTGATCTATTTTGCAAATCAAAAATACAGGTTTCTTGTTTGTTTGTTTGTTTGTTTTTTTTACCAATTGTGGTTTCCATGTCTTTTTTCACTGTAGTATTTAGGACACTGCTTGGATGGGCACTCAATGAATGGTTGAATGAATTAGTAAATTAACCACTAAAGGCGAATCTGGAACAGAGGTAATGGTCTTAAATGTCTGCACACAAAAGCATATGGCAGGGCTGCTTAATACAAGTTCAGATTCTGGGGATGCCCCTCAGATAGTTTGACTCAGTAAGTCTGGATTTGGGGTGAGGTGATTCTGATGCAATTGGTCCAGTTTCCACTTTTGAGGAGCTAGCACAGTGGCAAGACAAAGTAGGCTTGAGATGTTAACAAGTGCAAGGAAATAAGACCTACAGGTATCTCTGAGATTGCTAAGATAGGATTGATAAGTGAACTAAGGTAATCAAGAGTAGGTCCCCTTCAAAAGAAGCCAGCTGCTAGAAAAGGGAGCAGAATCAACCTGTATGTCTATAAGAACACACCTACCTGACAATTCACGCATCTCTAGGTGATACACAGTGGCAAGCACTTAGCTGAGAATTAAAGGGAAATAGAAGTGATATTGCTGGGGGGGCGGGGGGGGGGGGGAGGAAGCGATATTGCTACAGTAGAGCACTTTAGATTACGGTGTCTTGACAGGTATGTTACTAGGCTATTTCATATTCATAATAAAAGATCTGGGTACCCGAGTGGCTCAGTCAGTTAAGCGTCTAACTTCAGCTCAGGTCATGATCTCATGGTTTGTGAGCTCGAGGCCCGCATCAGGCTGCCTGCTGTCAGCACAGAGCCCACTTTGGATCCTCTGTCCCCCTCTCTCTCTCTGCCCCTCCCCTGCTCTCTCTCTCTCTCTCAAAAACAAGCAAACATTTAAAGACAATAATAAAAGGCCAAAATTTGAATGCTTTGTTGTTTTTTTGTTGAGGTATATAATAAAAGGCCTACATTTGAATGCATTATTATTTTTTTTAATTGAGGTAAATTAACAACAAATTAACCATTTTAGAATGAACAATTCAGGGGCAAGTTAGTGGCACAATGTTGTGCAACCACCACCTCTGCCTAATTCAAAACGTTTTCATCATCCCTCAATACAACTCTTTCCCATTAAGCAGTTACTCTCTCCTCTCTCCTACCCCCAGCTCCTGACAACTGCTGATCTAGTCTGTCTCTACAGACCGACCCATTCTGGATGTTTCACATAAAACGAAATCACACAACATGTGACCTTTTGTGTATGGCTTCTTTCATGTAGCACATGTTTCCAAGTTTCTAAGTTTCATCCACATTGTGGATGGATCAGTTCTTCAGTTTTATGGCTAATAATACCCCATTGTATGCATACACCACAAATTAATTTGTTCACTCATCTATCCATGGATATTTGAGTTGTTCGCACCTTTTTGTTATTATAAATAGTGCTGCCTGTTCATGTGCATGTATTTGTTTGAGTAGCTGTTTTCAATTGTTTGGGGTACACCTACCTACGAACAGAATTGCTGGGTCATATGGTGATTCTGTTTACCTTTTGGGGAACTGCCAAACTATTTTCCCCAGTGGCTGAAACATTTTACATCCCCTCCAGAAATGGAATGGTTGCAATTTCTCCACATCCTTGTCCACACTTGGTCTGCCTTTCTTTTTCTTTCTTTCTTTCTTTCTTTCTTTCTTTCTTTCTTTCTTTCTTTCTTTC
>NW_024412376.1:126999858-127032908 GCF_014898765.1 Herpailurus yagouaroundi | reverse complement strand
TTCTTTCTTTCTTTCTTTCTTTCTTTCTTTCTTTCTTTCTTTCTTTCATTTATTTATTTTGAGAGAGAGAGAGAGAGTGCACAGCAGGGACAGAAAGGGAGAGAGAGAGAGAGAGAGTCCCAAGCAGGCTCTGAACTGACAGTTCTATTCAGGCCTTGAACTCACGAACCATGCATGAGATCATGACCTGAGCTGAAATAAAGAGTCAGACGCTCAACCAGCTGAGCCACCCAGGGGCCCCTAAAAAAAATAGAAAGAAAGAAAGTCGCCCCAGCCACACTGACCTTGCTGTTCATCAATGTGATTGGGATACTCCTGCCTCAGGGCCTTTGCACTTACTGTTTCCTCTGCCTAGAGCACTCTTATCCCAGATCTCCCCAGGGCTTGTACCCTCATCTGCTGTAGGTCTCTTCATGTGTAATCTTCTTTGCCTTTAATAATACTCTAGTTACAATTGCAGCCTCTGCCCACTCTCCAGACCTCCCTCTCCCCCATTCTGCTTTAGAATTTGCTTTAGCAACACTGAAAACATTATGTTTATTTATATATAAACATCTCCCAATAGAGTGCAAGCTCAATGAGGGCATGGATTTTTTTTCTTAACATTGAGATATAATTCACATGCCACACAATTTACCTACAATGTATACAATTTGGGGGTGCCTGAGTGGCTCAGTCAGTTAGGCATCTGATTTCAGCTCAGGTCATGGTCTTGCAGTTCATGGGCTCTGTGCAGACAGTTCAGAGCCTGGAGCCTGCTTCAGATTCTCTGTCTCCTTCTCTCTCTCCCCCTCCCCCCCCGCTCACACTCTGTCTCTCTCTAAACATTAATAAAAGGTACACAAATGCATTTTAGTATAATCACAGATTTGTCTAACCATCATTCCAATTTTAGAATATTTTCATTCATTTCTCCTTGCAAAATACTTGCCCATTAGCAGTCACTCTCTTTCTTGCCATCCGCCACTCCCTCCACCCGCCATAGGCAGTGACTAATTTACTTTTTGTCTGTATAAATTTGCCTATTCTGGACATTTCATAAAATTGGAGTTATGCAATACATGGTCTTTTGTGACTGGCTTCTTTTGTTTAGCATGTTTCCAAGGTCAATGCCATAGAGTATCTGTACTTCATTCCTTTTCATGGCTCACTAGTATTCCATTGTATAGATATTCACATTTTATTTATCCATTCATCAGTTAATGGATATGAATAATGCTGCCATGAACATTTGTATATAAGTTTTTGTGTGTATATATGTTTTCATATTTCTTGGGTATATAACTAGGAGAGGAATTATTGGGTTATAGAGTAATTCTCTGCTTAACCTTTAAAGAACTGCCGAACTATTTTCCAAACAGCTGTAAGTTTTACATTCTCACTAGCAATGCAATTTCTTCAACACTTGTTCTCTAACCCTTTTGCCAAGACTTGTTATTATCTGTCTTTTTCATATAGTTATCCTAGTAAATGTTAAATGTCTTCATTGAGGTTTTGATCTGTATTTCCCTAATAGCTAAGATGCTGGGCACATTTTCATGTTCTTATTGGGTATTTGTGTATCTTCCTTGGAGAAGATTTTAACATTTTATTCAGATCTTTTGCTCTTTTTTGATTGGGTTACATATCTTTTTTTAAGGTTTTTATTTAAATTCCAGTTGGTTAATATACAGTGTAATTAGCTTCAGGTGTAGAATATAGTGATTCAGCACTTCCATACATCACCCTGTGCTCATCATGACAAGTGCCCCCTTAATCCCCATAACCTATTTCACCCACCCCGCCCTACCTCCCCTCTGGTAACCATCAGTTTGTGCTCTGTAATTAAGAGTCTGTTTCTTGGTTTGCCTCCCTCTCCCTCTCTCTCTTTCTTTTTTTTCTTTCTTCATTTATTTTGTTTTTTAAATTCCACATAGGAGTGAAATTGTATGGTATTTGTCTTTCTCTGACTTTTTTCACTTAGTATAATACACTCTAGCTCCATCTCTGTCATCACAAATGGCAAGATTTTATTCTTTTTTATGGATGAGTAATATTCCATTATTTATCCATTCTTCTTTATCTTCTTTATCCATTCTTCAGTCAATGGACACTTGGGCTGTTTCCATAATTTGGCTGTTGTAGATAATGCTGCTCTAAACATTGAGTCATGTATTCCTTTCAATTAGTATTTTTATATTCTTTGGGAAAATACCTAGTAGTGCAATTGCTGTGTTAGGGGGTAGTTCTATTCTTAACTTTTTGAGGAACCTCCATACTGTTTTCCAGAGCGGCTGCACCAGTTTGCATTCCCCCCAGCGGTGCAAGAGGGTTCCCCTTTCTCTCTCTGTTCTTTCTTGTGTTGTTAATTTAAGCCATTTGACAGGTGTGAGGTGGTATCTCATTGTGGTTTTGATTTGTATTTCCCTGATGATGAGTGATGTTGAGCATCTTTGCATATGTCAGTTGGCCATCTGGATGTCTTCTTTGGCAAAGTGCCTATTCATGTCTTCTGTCTGTTTCTTCACTGGATTATTTGTTTTTTGGGTGTTGAGTTCGATAAGTTCTTTATATATTTTGGATATCAGATATGTCATTTGCAAATAAATTCTCTCATTCTGTATGTTGCCTTTTATTTTTGTTGATTTGTTCCTTGGCTGTGCAGAAGTTTTTTAATTTGATGAAGTCCCAATAGTTTATTTTTACTTTTGTTTCCCTTGCTTTAGGATATTTATTTATTTATTATTTATTTTGAGAGAGAGAGAGAAAGTGTGAGTGGGGGAGGGACAGAGACAGAGGGGGAGAGAATCCTAAGCAGTCTCCGCATTGTCAGTACACAGCCTGATGTGGGGCTTGAACTCAAGAACCATAAGATCATGACCTAAGCCAACGTCAGACACTTAACCCACTGATCCACCCAAGTGCCTCCTCAGGACACGTATTTAGTAGGAATTTGCTATAGCCAATGTCAAAGAGGTTACTGCCTGTGTTCTCCTCTAGGGTTTTTACGGTCTCAGGTCTCACATTTAGGTGTTTAATCCATTTGAATTTATTTTTGTGTTTGGTGTGCAAAAGTGATCCTGTTTCATTTGCATTCTGCTGTCCATTTTTCCCAATACCATTTGTTGAAGAGACTCTTTCCCCGTTGGGTATTCTCTCCTGCTTTGTTGAAGATCAATTGACCATATAGTTGTGGGTTCATTTCTGGGTTTTCTATTCTGTTCTATTGATATATGTATCTATTTTTGTGCTGGCACCATACTGTTTTGATCACTACAGCTTTGTAATATAAGCTGAAGTCTGGAATTGTGATGCCTTCAGCTTTGCTCTTCTTTTTCAAGGTTGCTTTGGCTCTTTGGGGTCTTTGGTGGTTCCATACACATTTTAGGATTGTTTGTTTCAGCTCTGTGAAAAATGCTATTGGAATTGCATTAATGCTGTAGGGATTGCATTAAATGTGTAGATTGCTTTGGGTTGTACAGACATTTTAACAATATTTGTTCTCCCAGTCCATGAGCATGGAATGTTTCTCCATTTCTATGTGTCTTCTTCAATTTCTTTCATCAGTGTTTTATAGTTTTCAGAGTACAGATAATCTTTTTAAAGGTATGAGAGTTCTTTATGTTGGCTAGATACAAGTCCCTTACTAGATAAATAATTTGAAAATATTTTCTCCCATTCTGTGGATTGTCTTTTTATTTTCATGATGGTGTCCTCAGTAGCACAAAAGTTTTTGGCTTTGATGAAGTCCAATTTATCTGTATTTTTCTTTTGTTGCTTGTGCTATTGGTGTCTTATCTAAGAAAGCATTGTCTAATTCAAGTTCACAATGATCTATGCCTATGTTTTCTTATAAGGGTTCTATAGTTTTATCTCTTCCATTTAGGCCCATGATTCATTTTGAGTTCATTACTGTATATGGTATGAGGGAGCAGTCCAAGTTAATCCTTTTGCCTGTGGACACCCAGCACCACTGTTGAAAAGACTATCCTTTCTCCATTGAAGTGTCTTGGCACCCTTATTGAAACTCACTTAAATATTAATGCTCAGAATTTTAATTTATGCACTCTCAATTCCATTCTATTGATCTATATGTCTATCACTATGTCCGTACCACATCGTCTTGACTACTGTAGCTTTGTAGTAAGTTTTGAAATTGGGAAGTGTGTATCATCCAACCTTATTCATATTTTTCAAGATTGCTTTGGCTATTTGAGGTCCCTTGAATAGCCGAACATGAATTTTTATGTTTTGTTAATCGCTGTATCCCCAGAGTTCAGCACAGTCCTGGCACATGGTAAATGCTAAACAAGTATTATTTAAATAAATACATAAATTCTCATAAAATTACAACAATAATAATTATGAAGTAGACATTTCTGGAAAAAAAAAAACCCTGCTTAGCATTCCTTCCCTCTATTCTTCTGGAAAGAACACTCACACTATCTTAGAAAACTACCCCTTGCTAACTTCATGTTGTTCTTTTGGGGCTTCATATCATAGTATCCAATACCCCTGGCCTCAGAAGACAGTTTATGATTCAGGGCTGGCCAATTCCATTCCATTTCCTGTCATACTGGTAGGCTTTGGTATGATCATGTGAGTCAGGCCCTGCCAATCAGAATTCTGTCCTAAGATCACACGTTTTGAGAAGTGACCCCAACTGTAAAAGAATGCACCCTACCAAGTTGAGAACCATGGGAAGAGTGTCCTGTTGAGTTCTAGTTCCCGGATCCAGTGGCCTCTGAGGCTGGACTATCTCTGTGAAGCTTGGCAGGATTCTCAGTTGTATACAATGCAACGACTCTGGTTAAATTACACAGATGAGGAATTCATGGGAAGGCTTTGGGAAGCTCACAGAATGCATGGGAAGTTTGAAAAACCTAGCTGAAGTGAGAGCCAAGGAGGGTAGACCATGATTTAGATCCTGCTGTAGAAGTTTTGTGCTTTGGACTTCTGGCTTGTGTTAGACCCTGCTACTCTTGAATTCTCTGCCCCTGGACCCTCAACCTTCCTGCAGTCAAGAAACCATCTCTAATTCACTCTTGGACCTCTGCACCATTTTCTTAAGAGGTGAAGTCCTGGATAGGAGCCTCTACTTTTCATATGTGGCCCTAGGTCAGCCACCAGGGCCCTCCTCTCAGTGCCAGGACCAGCATTCAATAAATAAATTTGCTTCTATTATTACACTTGCTTTGCCTTTTTTTGATTACCTGAGCCAAAAAATTCCCCTCTCCACCCTTTTTTTTTTTTGGTCTTGGCTACATTGATTGAATTTCTGTCATTTACAACAAAAGAAATCTGATTAAAGGAAATAAAAATAATAGTAACAGCCACGATTTATGGTATGTTAGCAGGTAAATACTTTACATACTGTTGTATTAGTTTCCTATGGCTGCTGTAACAAAATGCCATAAATGTAGTGGTTTAAAACACACATACTTATAGTTCTTGAATCAGAAGTACAAAATGAGTCTCATGGGGCTGTAAAGTCAGGGTGTTGTCAGGCTGTGTTCCTCCTGGAAGGAATTCACTTACTTGCCTTTTCTAGCTTCTAAAAGACGCCAGGATTCCTTGGCCCTTCCCAGCAGCTGCTTCGCTCCGACCTCATCACACCTCCTTCTCTGACTCTGACCCTCCTGCCTCTCTCTTTCACTTGTAAGGATCCTTGTGATTACAGAGGGCCCACTGGGAGAATCCAGGATAATCTCCCCATCTCAGAATTCTTAATCATACGTACAAAGTCCCTTTTGCCATGTTAAGTAACATATTCACAGGTTTCCCGGATGAGGGTGTGGACACGTTTGGGGTGCCATTACTCTGTCTACCACACGTCTCATCTGTTTGAGTCCTCACAACAGTTCTGTC
Organism: Herpailurus yagouaroundi; assembly: GCF_014898765.1. NCBI lineage: Eukaryota > Metazoa > Chordata > Mammalia > Carnivora > Felidae > Herpailurus > Herpailurus yagouaroundi. The sequence goes on along the minus strand of NW_024412376.1, from coordinate 127,027,061 downwards.
ATGCTCATTTCGAAAATAAAGGAATATTGCACAGAGAGTTCAAATAATGTGTCCCATGTTGAGCCGAAGAGCCAATGTTCAAGCCTTGGCTGCCTTTCCGAAGTCTGGGTGCGTTATGTTTTCATAACCCTTCTACCTGGCTTCAATAGCCTTGTTGGCGTGGGAGTTGTGGTGAAGAAAGGATGGAAAGGATCTGACGGATGCATCATCTTTGTGTTTCCCTTCGTGTCTGATGAATTGAGAAAAGAATGGCAGAGTCTCTCGGATCTTGAGATACAGGGAAGAAAAGGAACCTAATTCTATGAATCTTATTTCCAAATGTTGGCTTATTCAGCAGCCTCCATAGGACAGCCTGCATCTCAAGCCAATAGAGCTTGGCTTATTAAAAGGGGACTCGAGTCTCACAAAACCTCAAATACCAGCTCCTTTAACAAAGCTAATAGCCACAGTGGCATGAGATATTGCATGCAGCTGAGATTCTTCAGGCCCTGGAATTAAAGGGGAAGGATATACCCAAAAGAAAGACTGTCCTTAATTTGGGAATAATACAAAGACCAATGGGAAAGTGGGCTGTTATTGGCTGACAAAACGACAGAGGATTTCAAGTTGCCTGACACCCCTAAACAGGGCGTTAGGCATATTTAACATCCAGCTATGTCAGATCTAGAAAATGCTTCACCTGAAAGGCAGCCCACTAGCACTCAGCATGCAGAGACAGAATAAAAGCTGCTGACTCTTGCTTATGAAATCAATCCCACCAGCCCTCCCAGCCAAATTCTAGACAAACCAGAGCCATCTATTAACATAAGCATAAGTTGGAGTCTGCATACACTCAGGCCCAGTAGAAATCACAGGCGAACTGGTGGCAACGAGAGACACACAGAAAAGCTACTCTGTACTCTAATACTCACTTCATCCAGTCCCAGTGGACAGAATGACCGCCAGTAAGAGTGACTCAAGTCTTGATGTTATACTGAGTTTCTGTTACATGCTGGAGGCAATACTAGATCATCAAAGACAGAGTTCCTGCTCTGAAGATGAGGCAGTCTTAGAGACGTAGAGGTTTCTGACATGGAGGGATGGGGGCGTGGCCGAGGGAGGAGGCCCAACAGTCTTGGGAGGAGGGAGAGCTGGACCAGCTTTGCTCTATGAGCTGGGACTCTCCAGTTGCACGTGACAGAAACTAAATTTGAACTGTAAATAGAAAATGTGATGTTGTGAGAGCAAGGCCCTGGAAAGGCGAGGCATCAGCCAAGCCTCAGAAGTGACCGGAACTAGGAACTAGAAAGCCATCATGACAAAGTCACTGTAAGGGCTGTTCCCTGTGTCTGGAAAGCTCTTCCTTTCCACTTAGTTTATTTACTACCCATCATTCATGTGTCTCCAGTTGCCTCCTCGGGGCAACCTGCCCTCTTTCCACTCATTTCTCTTACTGAATCACACCCAGAGTCCTGGCTGGTCTCTTTGAGCCTCTGGGACAAACTAGAAAATGATGACCCTTTTGGGTAGACAGTGCCCAGTGTGTCAAGAACAAAGTACCCTTTCCTCTGAGCAAACACAGCTTCACACCAAGCCCCATGGGTTGGTGAGCAGGCTGTTTAAGTGGTATTCCAGCCCCCTGCCCCCATGGCTGTGCTCCATTGTGCAGTGCACAAACTGTATACCTGTGCAGAGTAGCTGAGCCAGTTCCCCTATTGTAAGCTCTTGAGGGGCACCTGGGTGTCTCAGTCGGTTAAGCTTCGGACCCTTGATTTCAGCTCACAGTTCATGGGTTGCAGCCCTGCATCAGGCTCTATGCTGTCAGCACTTGACTTCTGCTTGGGATTCTCTCTCCCTCCCTCTCTCTCTGTCCCTCTCCCATTCCCTCTCTCTAAATGAATAAACTTAAAAAAAAAAAAAAACAACAACTGTGTACCTTTTCTCCTTATTACTTGTTAAAATAGCAATTTTAGGAAGGCCTGGGTGGCTTAGTTGGCCAAGCATCCGACTCTTGATTTTGGCTCAGGTTGTGATCTCAGGGCTGTGAGATGGAATCCCGTATCAGCCTCCACACTGAGAATGGAGCCTGCTTAAGATTCTCTCTCTCCCTGTACTGCACGTGCTCTCTCTCTCTCTAAAAAAAATTTTTTTTACATTGCTTGCATGATTATTTAAGGTATGCCTCCTTTGAAATCTCATAAGCTCCACGAGGGCAGCAATTGGGTCTGTTTTTGCTCAACGTGTAATTTCTAGAGCCCAGCAGTGTCCGGCACATGGAAGGCCATTGATATTGGTCATTTCATAAATAAATGAATGAGCTAGCAAGAGATCATGTGCTCACTGGGAGTGGGAGGCATGCTGATTGGCTATCATAACTCTGTTTGATGAATGGTGGGGTGAGTAGTTCCCCAAAAGAAGCAAAAGAGGGGCAGGCCAGGCAGGAAAGCATCCAAGTGTCCCCACCCAGCCATTGGCCTGCCTTGGGCAGTGTCTGACCAGTCACTTCTGCGTCTGTGCTTCCTCACCTGTGAGATGAGGGACTGTGCCCAGCTCATCTCTGAGATTGTCCCGCCCAACGTTCTGTTCCCTTTTGTTCTGGTTCCGTTCACTCCTGCCAAGTTCCATTCTAGTGCTGAAGGTACTAAGTGGAAAAAGACATGACTGTGGGCAGCCTCAGTCAAGGAAGGCTTAATGGAGGTGAGCCTGTGCTGAGTGGGAAAGGCTGGGAGTGGGAGGAGCTGTAAAGGAGAGACAGACGTGGGCAGACCTGGGGTGGGAGGCTGGCTGTGGGAAGTATGTTATTGGTGTTTGTCGGGAGTCTTTTTTTTTTTTTCAAATGTAAATATCTTTGCAAGGGGTACTATCTTAACACATCTATGTTTCCCCTGAACTAGCTTATCCGAGAACAGCAAGCCAGTCATGCACAAGAAGCTGAGGGAATGAGACATTGGACAGGTAAGTTTTAATCATCAAAATAGGTCCCCAATACAAGCGCCTCTAGGGTGTGTGAAGCAGGCTGGTCGCCCTGGGGTCTACACGGTGCCCTTGTGTCTTGGGCTCCAATAGTGGCAGAGTGACTCAGAGACAGGGAAGAGAGAAGTGTCTCCATTGCCTGATGCAAAAACCAGCGGGAGGAATGGGCCCTAACCCCCTTCCTGCGACTGCAGAGTGCAATAACCTCTCAGGACCAGCCTATTCTCCTTCCACTTCTCCAGGCAACTCCTCTGTGTCTGCCCTCCAGGATGTTGTTTAAACTCAAGTCTGGCTTCTTCAATCCTGCTCCTATCAGGGAACAAAGAGGTTTCTCCTTACTCACTAAGGGCGGACCTCATCCTGAAAATGGGCGCCCTCTGTCCTGGAGGGCCGGCCACCAGGCACCACAACGGGGCCCTGGACTGCTGGAAGGGGAGCCGGAAAAGGGAGAGAAGGCTCAGCAAGGTCAAGAGGGAGGCAGGGGCAAGAGGCACAGTTTTGACCCACGCGCACTGGCAACCCTTTAAAGTCGAATTGCCCGTAACGATATTCTGCTACTTTTGGCCCTACTCTTACAGACCCCAACATGTAGTCCTGTTACCAGGTCCCCAAATAGGTCTAACAAGGAAGAGAATAAGGACACCTGGGTGCCTCAGTCAGTTAAGCGTCTGACTTCGGCTCAGGTCGTGATCTCACAGCCCATGAGTTCGAGCCCCGCATCAGGCTCTGTGCTGACAGCTCAGAGCCTGGAGCCTGATTTGGATTCTGCGTCCCCGTTTCTCTCTCTGCCCTTCCCAGGCTCGCTCTCTCTATCGCTCTCAAAAATAAGTAAATATTAGAAAAAATTAAAAAAAAAACAAAAACAAGGAAGAGAATAAATTTCCATACCCTGGAACTGGGAAAACCATGTTTCATGTTGCCACTGATGATGGGCAGTGAGAACACAGGACATTTGCCCCAGCCCCCTAGAGCTATGCTAGGTGTGACTGCCTACTGTTGCTGGAAAAATAGGTACAGCCTCCGCAACAGAGGACTTTGGGCTGTGTGTTGGGGGAGGGGTGGAGAGGGTGGGCACACAGCCATCTGTACAATGCTATGCAAAGAAGCAATATAGCAAAGTGATTGAAAATACGGATCTGGAGCCAGTCTGCTCAGGTTTAATTTCTCCCAGTTCAGCCATTTACTAGCTGTATGACTTTGGGGAAGTTCCTTCACCTATCTGTGCCTTAGTCGCCTCACCTGTAAAATGAGTCTAACGAAAGTTTGTACTTCTTGGGATTGTCGAGAGGATTACATGGGTTGACAGGAACACTAGAACAGTGCCTGGTGCCAAGTGAGTGGTGCTTAAGTGTTTGCCAATACAGTATTTATATCCGCCGGTCTATCATCTGCGAATCTGAAATGTGTCCCAAAGCTATAGTTATAAATTTGAATGGAGGTTTAGAACAGACTATGGTGGTGGTGTTAGAGCTTTGAAGCCAGAATACGTGATTGGGAGGTGGAGGGATGCAGAATGAAACGGAGCAGTGGCAGGGGTTCAAGGTCAGACTTCCCCAGTAAATTGACCAGACTGTGGGGGTGGGGCAGGGCAGCTGGGAGGCCCGGGGCGCAGTGGGGCTGATCAGGGCCTGGGGTCAGGGAATGGATGAGAGGGTGAAACAATTAGACGAGAGGGAAGGCAAAAGGTCCCCTGTGCACTGGGGAGGACCCCGAGTCCGAGTGTGGGTGGCTGCAGAAAAAGCAGTTTTGACTGCAACCCCGTTTGGAACTGGAGGGGAGCAAAATTTAGAAACAGAAATCTTGGGCACCTCCTCTGCCCCCTGTCCCGAGCCAAGCCTTCCCTTCTCTCCCACGACTCCACAGCCTGAAACTGTTCAGGTCCCCCTACTTGAGTGCAGGCCCAGAGGTCAGCCAGACTCGGGAGGGTAGTATGGAACTCCTCTCTCATCAACAAATTACTCATAGCCACTGACTAATCCCTAAAGTGCCTGGGTTTTAAAAAGGAAATATAAACTCAAATGAATGTCTAATCTAGGAATTCTTAATTTAGGGGGGTGATGGGGTGGGCATAGGTGGGTTTCAGGCCTTTGACAGAGTCATCATTTTCAATGCTTCCTAAAGGGGTCTGTGACTCCCAAAATGTTCGGGGCATTTGCTTTAACCTATTTGGACGAAGGCAGTGTAACAAAGTGAAGTGTAATAAGCATTCAGGTTAGTTGGAAGAAAATATTTTTCAATTGGGTAAATTAGCGATTTGTACGTGTGTGTATGTGTGCCTCTGTGTGTGTGTGTGTGTGTGTGTGTGTGTGTGTGTGTGTGTGTGTGTGTATGCAGGCCTCCAGATTATTTTTCTATTTTGGAACCACCGATATTTTTCTTAAATACTTGGATTCATTGCTTTCTTCCCACAACATGGCTTCTGTTGTTGGGGGGTTCTTCTTGGGGGGTTCGGGTATGAGTGTCAGGAGACTTGCAGTAGCTGAGGAAGATGTAACCGGGTTATAGGAGCTGGAATCTGCTTAGTCACAGGTGTTTTGACACCCTACATCCTCTTCCTTTCTAGAACAGGAAGTTCTTACTTCCATAACATGTTATCACCAAGGAAGTGAGCATATATTTTCCTCAGCTCCTGTCTTCCTCTTCCCTCCCCCACTTCCTACTGCTGCCTGCCGGCTCCATCCACTCTCCCAGAATGCTCCACTTTGCCATAATGAGATGCTCGGCAGCCACCGACGTCTGGAGATGGATGGGGCCTCCTGTACTGCCCTGAGAGGGATGTTAAAAAGACATTGTATTCATGGAAGCAGGCTAGAAAAGGCGAGGAGAAACGAAGAGCCTGACAGCACAGAAGCCATTGTACAAGTAAAATGGTTATTCTTTCTGCCCAAACCCTGCTAGCTGGAGTAACTAAAGCAATGCTATATTCATGAAAGTCACTATAAACATCATGCATTGTTTAGATTCCACTGGAAAATTATACCTTCTGAGATCTAATTTAAGGCAACATCATTAGGACTTGATTAGCTCTGTGCGAATAAGGTGAAAATACCCAATTCAGAAAAGAACATGTGGTAATGAATACATTTTTGTTCAAATACTCTGTTAAGTCCCTAGGCAGGTGTGATTTCTGTAAAATAAAAGGCCCTGGGTAAAATTAAAAAAAAAAAAAAGTGCCAGTTGAAGCATTGTATAGTTGGGCTGGAGAAAAAGATTAGCAAAAAAAAAAAAAAAAAAAAAAAAAGCTTATTAATGCTACCCTAATAGTCATGTAGTCATGTGTCAAGAAATCGTGGAAGTTGGAAATAGTTTTAAAAATAAATGAAATTTTTTCTCTATATCCAGGAGAGGCAAAAAAAAAAAAAATGAAATTGAAATACTGATGTCAAATCTCATCAGAATTGGAAAATTCTTAGCTTTTCTGAGAGATCCCTAAAATGGCAGCTCCATAAAGAAGGAAACCAGGATTTTCTAGATAACTTAAAAACACAGACTCATTTTTGCTTGAAATAGCCCCAAGCATAAAAATTAGCCAACCAACTGTACCTCACAAGACTGCATGAGGTTCACAAAGAAAAATGTGGATGCATCACATAATTGGTGCTCATGCATTTATTTCTGCTTCCCTTTCCTACTTTTATAAATGTTTGCACATATTTTATCATATTTATCTCCGGAAGATATTACTCCCATTTTTATAGACGGAGGAACTGAGGCCCAGACAAGTTTAATTCCTGTTCAAGGGTTAAAGTGGTAGGGTCTGCATCTTATTCCAGGCTGGCTCAAGGGTAATATTTAAAGACATTTTGCCTCTGGTATAGCAGATTCAAAGTCTTTTATGCCAGTAACTGTGGCACTCAGAGAAGGGTAATATTACTTCAAAGGACAAGGAAGAGAAATTATTCACTATGGGAACACAATATATGCTTCTATTTATGTAGAATCCCCTGTAATTTGCTACAATTTGTTTAATTGTTTAGAAATTTCCTACGTACATCTGAACTTTCAGTATCAATCAATTTTCATTAAGCTAGTTTTCAAAGAGTTTGAATGACGCAGCATTGATACGGGGTCCCCATTTTCTTCTTTATTGTGTAAAGTCTCCCATGTCAGTTTCAAACTAGGTTAATTTCACATTGGTGGCATGTCTTGGTGAAGAAGGCTTTTGTATCCCAACTCAGTGTTCACTGTAAACTCTAGAAAGGAGAAAGGAAGCCAACTTAATGAAACATAGTGACTGTGGAGTTAGAGACCAGCTTAGAGGAAAAGAAGGATCTGGGATGACAAAGTGGATGTGAAGGGGAAGGGTTTATTCAAGAGTATGATGAGTACCGCAACTAACAGGTATTGAGCCAGGTACTTTCATATGCTTTCACTGTACTTATTCATATGCTTGCTTCTCACAACATAACTATGAGGTAGTTCATGTTATTTTCACTTTTTTGCAGATGAGGAAACTAAGACACAGAGAGAAGTGAAATAATTTGTCTTCTTTAAAAAAAATTTTTTTTAAATGCTTATTTATTTCTGACAGAGAGAGAGCACGAGGCAGGGAGCGGTAGAGAGGGAAACACGGATTCCGAAGCAGGCTCCAGGCTCTGAGCTGTCAGCACGGGGCTCGAACCCACAAACCATGAGCTCATGACCTGAGCTGAAGTCGGACACTTAACTGACTGAGCCACCCAGGCGCCCCAAAATAATTTGTCTTCTCAAGTGGCAGAGCCGATGGGTTTTTAATCCAGGCCATCTGGGTTAAGCCTATGTCTTGCTTCAGAAAAAAATGTCAAAAGTTCTCCATGTCCAAAAATGCCCAGTGCAGAGTTGGTTCTAAAAAGTTCCATCTCTTAAGGTCTCTTTTTTTCACTTTGGGAGTTACATTACTGACCCAATAGAGGCTGATGAAAAATATGGAAGTCCCGTTAATGTGCATTATAAACCCACATGACAGGTTATCAATTCTACGAAGTAACCTGTGATGATTATAGAGGTCACTTGCTTGTGTTTCACTGTCAGTGTTCTAACCTCTAGCATAATAGGGGCAGGGGAAAAGGAAGCTGATGAAAGAAAAAGTGTGTTAAACAAGATATATGGCAAATGACGCCATCTTTTCAGCTTGTCAATCATCACCAGTTTTTTTTTTTAATTTTTCCCCACGTTTATTCATTTTTGAGAGACAGAGAGAGGCAGAGTGTGAGTGGGGGAGGGGCAGAGAGAGAGGGAGGCACAGAATCTGAGGCAGGCTCCAGGCTCCAGGCTCTGAGCTGTCAGCACGGAGCCCGACACGGGCTCAAACTCACGAACCGTGAGATCATGACCTGAGCCGAAGTCGGACGCTTAACCAACTGAACCACTCAGCCGCCCCAATCATCATCAGTTTTGAGGAGAGACTGTCCCTGTTGGTGACAATGGAGGAAAATGTCTACTTCTAAGCCTTTTCCATTAGCCTAATAATTGGGACATGACTATATACAGGTATTGAAAAATGAAACCTACACTTTTATTACCCTAGTAGCATCTGCAAGTGGCTATTGCAAAACTGTTCAATGTATATAAGTGAAAAGAAGCATAAGTTACAGTGACATTCCTATGAAATTAAAAGCTTAAGAGCCGAAACTGTTTCCCAATAACACAGGCCTCAATGGTTAAAAGGTTAACTCCAGTAGGCCGAAGAGGCTGTCCCTTCCCACTGGTATATCAGAGTAGTGAATTTATTACATTCAGCAGAGCCTCATTAGATACTCTAGATAAATAATCTCATTAAAAAAATACCATGAAGTTGATAGTTGCTATTGAAATCAGGCCAAAGGATAAAACAGGTAAGAAGGATAGAGTAACCTGGAACTAATCTTTCTGACTCCTATTTTTCATAATATATATCTACAAAGAAAACCTGAGTCTAGATATTCAACTTGAGAATAAGGCCAGGTTTCACTATCTTTTAAAAGCACATTCATATCCATATCATTGTATCCTTATACATAAGTCTCTTAGGTATGCAGGGCATATATTAACCTGATTAAAAAGAGGGGGAACATTATAACGCAGGGAGTTTCACCACTTAGGGACACTATTCCTTATTAGCTAGATGGCAAGTTACCGAAGCTGTCTAAGCCTCCATATCTGCAAATTAGGGATAATATTAGTACTCTACTGGAGTGTTGCAAGGTTAGGTGGAATACTTTAACAAGCAAAGCACAATCACATGGGAAGCAACTAAAAAAAAAGTTGTCATCATTTGGATTAGCAAACTGTCAGTTGGTTATGAGTCTGGAGAAATGAATTATCCTGACCTCTACAGATATATTACTTTGTTTTGTTTTCGTTTCCATGTAAACCCAGGTAGCCTGACTTTTGATAAGAGTGGAGTTCTACACACTCTCGCATTGCAATCTGAGGCTGAATTGATTCCTCCTGGACATGTGTTCTTTTCCATTCTCTTCAAATTTTACCAGGGGCACATTTATCTACTTATCTAAGCAGGCCCAACTTTATTTCAGTCGTAGGACTATGCCATTCTCCACTCTGTATCCCCATCCCCGACACATGCAGAAAAGCCTGCTATTGTGGGATGTGTAGAATTTGGAGAAAAGTTTTACTCTACCATCACACTCCCAAGATACTTATTAATTTTTCCTCCAAGGATTTGAATATAAATGCACAGAAGTGTAACATTATTATCTTTGTAAGCATCCCCATAAGGATCAAGTAATTTGGAAATGGCACCAGAGAGAAAAACGTTACATGTTATATTACATATTGAAAAAAATTCTTATTGTGTTTCATAAAAAAGAAGGCAGTATTCCAGCTATGAAGTATAGAACTTGTATCAGGTTTTTATAATAACGTTCAAATAGGAAGGAAGAGTAGTTTACCCATCCTTGGAGTTTGAAGGTATGGTATGGGACAGTGTGGTAAGGGGGGGAAAGACCTGGTCTAGGAGGTGAGAAACCTGAGTTTAGTTACTGCTTTGCTATTAACTAGCTGAGTGATTTAGATTAGACATTTAACTTCTTGGGACCTCAAGTCTCATATTCTTAAAATGAGGAAGTTGGGTTTTCTCAAGGCTTCTCCTAGATCTAAAATTTCACATTACAGTCAACATTCCGTTCACTTTAAGGAACGACTAACTGGTGCCTACTATTTGAAAGCACTGTACTAGATGCTGGGGACATAAGATATATATATAACAAGTTTCCTGCCCTCAAAGGTTTCTAGTCTTGTGGATTATTAAAATGACGGGATGATATTTACAGAATATTGTGTAATCATTTAGTTATACCTGTTTTACTATTCATTCAACATGTGGGGCAGTAAGTCTTAGCAAACTAAGAATGAACTTAGCCCCTCAATCTTCAGGCTGTAGCTGACCTACCAGAAAGATGTGTACTAATTACTAAGCCTGTTTTTCATTTGAAAATAACCATACAGGCCTGACTGAAAGTGATGCTGAGAAGTAACAAAGGCTGAACATCCTATATATTTTTGTGGACACCCTGAGCCAGTGAAGTGCTGGGTGCTAGGGGCAAAGCAGTGGGCAGATCCCTCATGTAGCTTAGCCATTATATACATTATAAAGTTTGGTGCAAAAAAAAATCAATACAGTAAATGGCTCCCTAGAACAAATTAGTTGTGGGTTTATTTTAATTTGGTGGTGTCAAGAAGCAACCTCCTTTCTTTGCAAAATAACTGTGTCTCAGCCCTTAAATTACCATGATCACTAAAAAACATACAAATATATATACAAAATATTATGAATTTGTGTAAACTATATATAATTTACTATTTTCTAGATACAGAGTCGGTTGAACACATAAATGTGATAAGGATTGCAAGCACAGCTCTTAGTTCAGAGTAAGAAGGGACTTTTCTTAGAATTAGATCTGCCCAACAAGGAATGGCCTATTTCAGAGTCCGGAGGTACTTACCCATCTCTGTGAGGCCCAGCTGACAGACCTGTTAGGTTAAAAGTCACCAATATGGAGGAGATTCTTGAGAAGAAAACTGAAGTGGATAAATTCAGGTCAATTCTGAGATTCTACAATTAGGGTGAAGTGATTCATAAATGTGTTAATGATAGGTACAAAATTATAAGGCTGTAATTTACTTGGGAGACATTAGGGATTTATAGGGATAGAGTATACTACAACAGGAGTGGTGTGGACAGATGAACTGGTTTGATCCTGTTCTTTCAAAATATCTTGTTTTTGGTGTAACATTTATCCACTGATTTGAAACCTAAATTTCAGAACTCTGAAACTCAAAAGCCGTGGCTATAGAAATCTAAAACTTAAACGGCTAATGTTTTGTTACCAGTTGTTTGTAATATTCTTGGAGGCGGCGGGTGTGTGTGTGTGTGTGTAATGCCCTGGCTGTAGGCTGGGGCAGAGCCTTGGGTTACAGGTAAGCGGTGGATGTGCCTGTGATTGGGATAGGAGAGGGCTATCCTTCCTAAGTATCTCAAAATATTATTCTGCTACATATGGTTAAGTGTGACGACTTGGTTGAAAAGCATTGAAAAAAATGGTTGGAACTCTTAAGAATGGTGTCAGTTCTTGTCTTAGGAAACTCAGTGATCCTAGGAATTCACTTAAATTAACACCTTCCTCTGCCAACTAACAGCCAAATGAGGCCCTCTCAGCGTCAATGAATGACAGTCTCTCAATTCAGCCAGTTGTCCTTCGAGGACTCAGAACCTATCCTCTGGACTTGCCAACATGCCAGACTGAGCCTGAAGCTGAGAGCGTGGCCCTGATTTCCTGCGTGCTGGGGGGGGGGGGGGGGGCCGGATTCAGATGTGTGTAGGACGACGGACAATGCCTGTTAGCATTCGAAGCCTTTAGAACAGCCCATTTGTGACCAAGGGAGAAGTGTGTTGATTCTGGAAAAGAAGTGCAATTCAAAACCGGGAAGAGGATGGATTGTTGTAATTGTTGTACAAGAAGTAGGAGTTTGTTCCTTAGAGGGTTTGCTGGAAACGAGAACGCGATGATTCTTTATTCAGTTTCCAGCAGTAGGAAACAGCTAACAAGAGAAGTCCCAGTCCAAGTTCGGAGCGGACTGGGCTTCTGTTGAGGACCGCTCCGAGGCGTGCGAGACAAGTGGGTGACGCAAGTTTGGGGCTAACTCCCCTACTCCTTGTAGCGGGACACAAGATGCCCCCAACTGTGCTTTCCCTTTACCGCTCTTCACGCAACACCACGCGTGCTTTGTTTCAGAAGCCGACCCTTCTTTCTCGGTTGGTCTGCAGCTCCACCAATCCCGCCCGTGACGGGGCGGGGCTTCAGGGTCAAGGTGGACCAATTCGCCAGCCTCGCCCCTACACGCGCTTTCGGACCCCCGGGGATGAGTGACAGCAGCCGGACCCAACCTGCTGCTCCAGAGCGTGGCCTCCGCCAGGGGCGTTACGGGGCCGAGCCGCCGGGACCAATCGCATTGGACCTCAAGGGGCGGGGCCTCTTTGCCAGCCCCAGACCGGCGCCCTCCTTACTCCTTTTGTCAAATGAGAGACGCGGAGGGGCGGTCCTTCGACCGAGGTTCAGCCAATGGTTGGAGGCGAGGTGGGCAGGCCGGGAGTGCTGGCGGCTGGTCCTCAGCTCCGAGCCGAGGTGCGGCGAGCCGGTGGGGGGACCGCGAGGCGAGCGCGGGAGCCTGGGCGGCGAGTGGGGTGTGAGCTGCCCGAAAATGCACTCGGATGCCGCCGCTGTCAGTGAGTAACAGAGAGCGAGCTGGCTGGGGCCGGGCGGTTGCTAGCACTCTCCACTCCGCTCCCGCAGTCCCCGCCCCGCGCCTCCTGTCCCGAAACGCGCCGGGAGTCCCTGCCCGGGAGCCACCCCTTCCCCTCCCGGGGCCGGGGCGGGCGGTGACGCTGCGGGCGGCGCGGGGCGGGGGCGGGCGTGGGGGGGGGGAGGGGGCCGGCCTGAGGGGGGAGGGCGGAGGTGAGGGGGGTGGGGACTGGCTCCTTTTCAGTGTTGGGGGCAGGGGGGGCGGGACGTGCGATGAAGGGCTGGGACCGGAGTGCCTGGGGTGAATGGAGGTGGAGGCGGCGGCGGGCGCTAGCGGGCAGGGCCGGGGGTGGCACCGGCGCGGGGAGAGAGGGAGGGAGCGAGCGAGCGGGGCGCAGGGGTGAGGATTTCCTAGGGGCTGAGTGGTGCGGGCGGCTCCGTGAGAAAGGCGGGTGAGTGCTAGGGGAGCGCGGGGGCGGGGACAATGGGAAGAAGGCTGGATGGCGGGGGTGGGGGGGGGGAAACAATGCGGTGGGGGAATGGGGGCAGCGGCCGAGCGGGGCTGGAGGGCGGGCGCGGAGATGAGGGCTGATGTAACGGGAGAGCGAGGTGGTGGGAAGGATTGGGGTGTGATGGGATAGTTGGGGAGTCCGGCGGGCTGGAGAGGCATAGGGAGGGTGGTAGGGTAATTGGGAGTGGTTAAGAGGGGGGCAGACGTTGGGGTAATAGGATTGAGCAGGTGTTGGGAAGAGAGGGTAATTGGGAGTTAGAGGCGAGGAAGGAGGGGAGGGTTTGAGGTGACAGGATGGGGGCAGGGGTAGGGGAGGTGCGGTGGGGGTGTAAAGCTAGTTGGGAGGAAAGGGGGGTTGGGAGGGGCCGGGGGCAGGGGGAGGACTGTCAAGTCCACATTCGGTCCGCGCGGGGCTCAGGGGAAAGGTGGCAAACTCAGTTTTCAGGGAGGTGTTCCCTCCCCCGGATCAAGATAGGGTCCATGTAAGGGGGAGCCCTGAGCTTCGGGGTGCCGGGAGAGGAGGGGGCGGGGCTGAGGTGGAGGGGGCGGGGAGGTGCCCTGAGGTTGGCGCTGGCCGCGGTTCCCCCAGAGCGGCGGGAAGCGAGGTCAGCGCTGGCGCGGGCTCCGGCTGCGGGACTGGGAGGCGGGGCACGGGCGCGGGCTGCGGGTTTTCCGCGGCGGGAGCGGGAGGGGTCGGGCCCTGGAGACCAGGTGGGGGGTTTTGCGCAGGGGAGGTGTTGGGGTCCCAGGCAGTCCGTGGGTTTGGCAGTCTGTGACGCAGTTGCCTAATTTCTGGTCATCAGGTGTGGACGCTGGTACCTAGAGACCCGCTTCCCTGCACGGGGGGGCTGGACCACAGGCTCTGCGGAGCGCGACCTCTGCCTAGCTTGCGGGGAGGACGCGTTAGGGGTTTCCTTTAGGGTCTGGCTCTAGTGGCCGGGTGTGAAGGGGAAAGGCGGTCGCGCGGAATTCTGGGACTTGTAGTCCGCGCCGCGCGGGGCCGCGGTTGGGTTGGGTGCACGTGGGTAACTGTGGAAACGAGTCCCAGAATGCTTCGCGCCTTTCGGAGCTTCCCGGCTCTGCTAACTCGTGCTTATTCCCCGGCGGACCCGAGCGCGCTCTTGGGAATCTTCTCTTGTCCCCTGGGGCTGGAGCGATTCACTAGACCTCTCTGTGTCAGCGGGAGGGGGAAAACCAAGCCAAACACAGTCCTTTTGCACTTGGGTTCTTGATTCACTAGTTGATTACTTCCTCCGGCATTTGGTGTCCTTATTTGTAATTTGTAGGGTAATGCTTAGTCTTTTATCATCTAGCCCATAGGTTTGGAAAAACATTCAAAATTCAGCACGATCTTAAAGCAGAGTTTAGGACGCTGTGTTTATTGTGGCATCCAGTGTATGTAAACACTAGTTTAAAAGGCTTAATTTTACATAAATCTCGGAATGCAGTGGAGACCAGCGTAACCCTTGTGAAGGTAGTATAGATTATGTGGTTGTATTTCTGGGGCTGTTTGGACTGCCCAGAGATAGGACTTTTTGAAAAAAGATGGTCTTGAGTGATGGAGGAGGCTTAATGGAATTTAGGGTGGAAATGTGCCCATTCATAAAGCCAGCATGAAGACGAACAAAGGGAATATGTGATGTTTTCAGTTTTCAAGGGAATAGGGGAGCAAAGGAAGCTAGAAGAAGGTAAACTTGGTGGAGGGCCTTAAGTTTTCATATTGTTTTTTTGTGTTTTTTTTTTTTTTTTTGGTTTGCTTTTAACTGCTACTGTCATTCTTTCTCTTTGCCTCTTTAATATTAGAGACCACCCTCTCAGCCTTTAGGTGCCCTCAATGCCACATCTTTTGCGGATTCCCATTACCATTTAAATACTGAACCTGTACATCACAGAATCTGTAATGTAGAGGGCCATAAGATTAGCTCAGAGATGACAGACTGATTTTATGTGATATATAAGGTATTGTGAAACTATTGGTAGCATAGTCACTAGAAGAATATTATAATGATCCTAATGATAAAATTTTACCAAAAAGTCCTAAAATTTGGAAACCTTTTAGTATGGTTACAAATATACTGAACTTGCATACTTGATTAAGTGATTAATGGTTAAATGATGGCTGAAAAATTGGGCAATGTGTAATTTTTTTCAGGAAAAGATTTCTGTTTATCTTACGTTTTGCTTAATCTTGTGACGAAATATTCAGGAAGCCTTTTGTGATGTGTTACTATGTAATGTGGACATGTTTTTTAAAATATGCACTTAATATTGGAATTTGTTCTCATATAAAGGGTAAAGTGTATGAAGATGAAAACAAGAGTTATAATTGTCTTCAAGGTGGTGTTTTATTTTTTTTTTTAATTTTTTTTTTCAACGTTTATTTATTTTTGGGACAGAGAGAGACAGAGCATGAACAGGCGAGGGGCAGAGAGAGAGGGAGACACAGAATCGGAAACAGGCTCCAGGCTCTGAGCCATCAGCCCAGAGCCTGATGCGGGGCTCGAACTCACGGACCGCGAGATCGTGACCTGGCTGAAGTCGGACGCTTAACCGACTGCGCCACCCAGGCGCCCCTTCAAGGTGGTGTTTTAAAAGAAGTATTAGCTTAGTAATTTTTCCCTTTTTATCTCTATTATATCCCAAAGGGCAGTTGCCCTTTACACACACACAGTCCCCCTCTTCTCCAGCCCCTCAAACCCTAGGTTTCTAAACCTGATCAGCTTATATTTTATGCTGTGGATTTTAGGTTACTCTTTAATTTTTGGCCTTTGGGGAGGTCCTTTCTTTTCTTTTAATTTTTTAAAATGTTTTATTTATTTTTGACAGAAAGAGACACAGAGTATGAGAGGGGGAGGGGCAGAGAGAGAGGGAGACAGGGAATCGAAGCAGGTTCCAGGCTCTCAGCCATCAGCACAGAGTCCAATGTGGGGCTGGAACAAGTGAATTTCGAGATCATGACCTGAGCCAAAGTGGGATGCTTAACCGACTGAGCCACCCACGCGCCCCAATGGAGATCCTTTATTTTCATGTGAACTTATCTATGCATTTAAACAGATGTTTCTTACCCTTGGCCCAGTATTTTTTCACAGTTTTATATTGGGAAGGTTTTTAGGTTATCTTGTCTATAGCACTGCCAGCAAAGTCTCCCTCATTTTCTTCATCATAGAGAACTTCTCTACATTTACTCTTTCCTTCCTCTGTTCCTCCAAGAAGTGCCCCTGCCTGTACTTGATCACATTTTTCCAGATGTTATTTATCATTATATCCCTTTCTGTTTTTATCTTTAGCTGCTCCCAGCAGCTCTTATAGTTTATTGCTTTCTTCCTGGCTAATAATACTTGTTTGGTATTTTGTCATCTCAAGAATAAGGATCTTGTTAAATCAGCAGAATAAAAAATCAACCTGTCAGAAACCGACCTCATGATTTGACCTCTGTTGTATCCATTATTGGCAAGTAACAATACGCAACTGAAAATGGCATAAATAATAGAACTTATTATTGCCCAGTAGCAAGAAATGTAGAGAATAGATGATTCTGGTGCAGTGTCTGAAGGATACCTTTGAAGACTCTAGGTTCTTTGCATCGCTTTCTTCCTCTCTTCTTAATATTTTGACTTCTGGAAAGCCTCGGGCTCGTTGCCTCTTGTTGGCAGTGTGGTTGCTGGGGCCTCAGACATCATGCCTGTGTAAGACAGGGAAGAAAGGAATATATTTTCTTACAACTCCCTTAGCAGAGAGGAGTCTTCTAGAAGGTCACCTTGGAGACTCCCAACCCCCCCCCCCCACCCCCTTTCAGTTTCACTGAATAGAACTGATCCTATGGCACTGCTACTTGTAAGGAAGGTTGAGAAAGTGAAAGTCTGGCATTTTTCAGCTGCTTTTGTGAGATGTGGCCTGTGCTAGGTGTAAGAACAGTGAGGAAAATGCTCTGGGTCGGCAGCCTACAGGTTATATCCCTGAGCCAGCTACTTTGTCCAGCTGTTTCTGGCTTGGTCTCAGTCTTTTTTTTTTTTTTTATCTGTCAGTTTATTTTCTGCTTCATTTTAAAACAAAGGTGACTTGCTAAGTATAAATAAAAGCCTGTCAAGAGAAGGAAAATAAACTGTAGATTTACAGGCTGCATATGAAATCTTGCTGTATGTTAGAAACAGGCCATATTTTGGCTCTGAGCATCCTAGCAGTCAAAACAAAGAGGAAAACAAGACTAATTAGTTTTATTCCTCTGGTTCATGAACTGCAATTCATTTACTGACCCAAGCTGGCAGCTTAGATATTTTTCATCCTTCCCCATGTCTGCTGAACTCTCAGACCTATTGCCATCACCCTGGGGCTGATCCGTCTTTCCTTACGTTGTAGTGAATGGGCAGTAATCCTTTTGCTAGCCTCAGCCTCCTCTCCCTTTGCCTTCCTCATCGCTAGTCCAATCATCTTTGTCCTTAGGATTCCCCTAGACAAAACGAGGGTTCCCGTTTGCTGCATGAAATACAGACTCCTCAGAACGTGGGTTTGAACCAGCTTCTGTAGTTGAAGCTCACTTTCTTCTCCCTGAACTGCTGCTTCCTTGTCCACTGCCATCAGTGCTACTTCTGGGGAGCTTTTCCTTACCGGGTTCCTGTTCCCTCTCTAGCAGACTCATCCTCTCTCTCTGTGTTGAATCTCCAAAGTACTGTTTACTTCTGTTCTCAGTTTTAACTTCTATAACAGTAGCTGCTTGTTTACTTATTTGTCCCTTCCCCAATTAGATTATTACCCCTTAAGATCTGGGACTATCTGACTTAGTATCCACTTTGTCATCAAAGATGATGCTTTGTTTAGGTCCTCAAGTATGTATTGAATTGCACTTAAATGGTCAACTCTTAAATAGTGAATTATCGGGGCGCCTGGGTGGCGCAGTCGGTTAAGCATCCGACTTCAGCCAGGTCACGATCTCGCGGTCCGTGAGTTCGAGCCCCGCGTCAGGCTCTGGGCTGATGGCTCAGAGCCTGGAGCCTGTTTCCAATTCTGTGTCTCCCTCTCTCTCTGCCCCTCCCCCGTTCATGCTCTGTCTCTCTCTGTCCCAAAAATAAATAAAACGTTGAAGAAAAAAAAAATTAAAAAAAATAAATAGTGAATTATCTAGAAAATTTTAATTCTCCTTCCTATTTAGTATGCTTCTGAGTCTTTCATTATCTTCAGATTGTCTTCAGGGAATACAAACTTTCACTTATTCATTCTCTTTTTTAACAAAGTCAGCCATAAGCAAACCAATTTCAATTATATAAATATAAATATATTAGAGAATGCAAGCATGAGCAGGGGAGGGGCACAGGGAGAGGGAGAATCCTAAGCAGGCTCCACGCCCAGCTACAGCCCCACCTGGGGCTTGATCCCACCACCCATTAGATCAGGACCTGAGCCGAAACCAAGAGTTGGTCGCTTAGCCAGCTGAGCCACCCAGGGGCCCCGATAATATTTCTTTTTAAATACATGCAGATATCAGTTTTGAGGAATGCCTGAGGCACGGAGAAGTTCTCAAGGGGAAAGTAAAATGCTGGTGATGTGCTAAGGGACCAGGAGTCTATGTGTGAAAGCGCATGTTTCCGTTTCAGATCTGGTGTGTAAGTCTGTGTGGAGAAGGCTAAGGCAGGGCTTGAGAAGACTGGCATTACCTCTCTTTGTTTTGTGACCAGATTCTGGTCCTTAGGGTTTATTTCGTAATGTTAACTATGCATTGAGATTGCTGGAAGCTTTCTTCATTTAGATGATAAACTTTGTTAGTTGAAGGTGAATTTTCTGAGACTGTGACATTAGTGCTGATATCTTTTTATAGTTGGTCATCTTGCATTCGTATTAATAGCTTTTCAGAACTTGTTCTTTTTTCTTATTCTGAGATTCAGGTTAGGAGAAGTATCTCTTGAGAATTATTCTTTTAAGCAGAATATACATTTAAAAAATATGCTTTAAGTAGAAAAAGATATCCAAACGCATTTTAAATAGAATCATGTATTTTGGCAATCATTGCATTACTGTTTCAGACCTAAGTGTTTTGTTTTTCCCCTCTTGTGTCCATTATTCTAGCAAACAAAGAATTTACTACTCCAGATTTGAATTATTTTTCTTTTATTTAGAAAACACTCTTAATGAGTTATTTTCAGTTTAGGAATGTAGGCTTGTAGTTTTTGCAACTAATATACTAAAACACTAAATGATATGAAAAAGACCCCCACCCTCCCCAAATAGCATTACCTCTGGGTATGATTCCTTTTAGTTCCATCTTTGAGGGGTTTTTTTCTTGTATTTTTTTTTTTTTTTTTGAAAACCTTTTGCTACTTGCTGGCCCATATTGCTAGTATTCCCAGAGATGGTGTGCCATCCGTTTGTGTCTGTGATGGGCATTGTCAATCTTCCGGGCCCTGGCTCTTTCTCTGGTTGGGAAACTCCTACCTTTGTAGGCAGACCTGCTCACACACACCCACCACAGAACTTGAATGTGAATGAATGGAATCTGAAGCTGGAGGCAAGGGACGGAAAGAAGCCTTGGGGGGGGGGGGGGGGGCCGGGCCCGGGGGCCGTTGGGCGGGGAGGGGCAGGGGGGGCAGCTGCCCTGGTCCCAGGGGCCAGCCAGTTCTGGCTGTGTCTGCGTGCTCTGCCGTGTGCCCGTAAGCATTGTTTTGGTTGTGTAACTTGGTTTTCTGGATTTCCTAGACATGCTGTGAATTATACGGTGGCCCTTTAAAAGAGCAGTCGTTATCCTGTTATGTTAGCTAGCTGGTTTCTGGTGCTCGAGAAACTAAGAATTCTGAAGATCAACATCCAGACCTGTCACCGGACCGTTCGTGGCAGAGGCCCTTGTGGAGAAGAGCAGTGATGTGCCTTTCCACCCTGACTGGACTCTGTTCAGAGTCCTAGGTTCCTGGTCCCAGGTTACTCAAAAGACAGAAAGGACACATAGGCATGTATGACCTCGGTTGTGGGTGCTGTCTTGCCAGTGGTCAGTCAGGACTCTGGGCCACACATCAGCCACCCTGCTGGATCTCAGTATACAGAGCTTTTCACTGCTTGTCTTTTCCTAATTGCCTCTTTGCCCTGAAGACAAACAAAGTCTGATGCTCAGGAACTAATGTATAACTTCTAGTGTGTCTTTTTGGATCTGATTTGGGAGTATTAGCTATGGAAATAATATTTGTGGTTTTTTTGGGTAGAATATTTACCTAAAACTCCTATCTGAATGTCTTTATTGCATTTTAGTCATTTATTGCGTATAATATACATACTATAAAATTGTGCCTATTTTAAGTGTATATAGCTTGATGATTTTTGATAAATATCTATACTGGTATAACCAGTACTAAAATTAAGATACAGAACATTTTCATTACCCCCAAAAGTTCCCTTGTGCCCCCTTGCAGTCTGTACTTCTCTCCTCCACATTGCACCACAATTTTTGGCTTTTGATCTATGTTATCTTAGGCCGCTTCCATGTTAGTTGATGATTTGTCACTTTGCTGTTCATGGGGATGTTACAGTATAAAAAGTATTTATACAGTACAGTATTAATCTCTCTCCCTTTTTTTACTGAACTATTAAATCCAAAGAAAAACTATCAGTACTGTATAAATTATAAATCTGGTAATGCTTTACCACGTGGAACTGTCTAGAGTGAAATGACTTGTTCTCTTGAAGTTTTCCAGTGGATGGCTGTTCTCTGTGGCCCAAAGAGGGTCACATCCAGGGTTTGCTCCCTGGATGTGTTGATGTCTTGGATTGTTATCTGGCTCAGGTTGAGAGACAGGAAAGCATAATAGTTAAGTGTGGGCCCTAGAGTCAGATTGCCTGGATTCAGATCCTTGCTCTGCTACATATTAGCTGCGTGACCATGGGTAAGTTGGTCAGCTACTCAGTGAGCTTCAGAGCCCTCACGTATAAAACTTCCCTGCTGCAGAATATGGAGTTGTGCAGTCAGTTAGCAGTGTTTATTGAGCATCTACCATGTACCAGGCCCGGTTCTTCATCTTTCATGAAGTTCTCAGTCTAGTGTGGGGGAGGGAGATAATGAGCAGGTAAATCATGCAGTGTGTCAGATGGTGATAAGTTGTGTAAAGAAAAAAAATAAAGTGGTGGAGGGTGGGGGAGCACAGGTGTGTGAGCAGGGAGGGGAAAGGAATGGAGCACGTTGTGGTTTTAAATAGCAGGGTCAGGTTTTAGGTTAAGACCTGATGGGAGTGAGGAGCATTCCTGGCAGCAGGGGAGATGAATGCGAGGCTCTGAGTGGGAGCAGGCCCAGAACCAAGGAAGGAATCTCAAAGAGGCTGCTGTGCTTCGAGTGGAGTTGGGGGTCGGGCAGAGAGAAAGAAGTAGGAGGCAAGGTCTGAGCGATCCCAAGGATTAAATGAGATAAAACACGCAGTTTAGAGACGTGTGTGGCTCTTTTCTGTTTTTGTCGCTAATGACTGCTGTGTAATGACGCCTTCCTCATTAGGCTATGAAAGGAGACCCTTGAGAGGAAGAGAGGTTATCAGAAAGAAAAGAACCAAGTGAGGCATTCCTTCAGTTAGCCATTCACCAAACATTGGAGGCTTTCTTGTTTGTTGCCAGGCATTGCTGTAACACACGTGACTGTGAGAATGAGGGGGTCCCTGTGCCTAAGAAGCTTCTTCCAGCGGGTTTAGGGGTGGAGGCAGAGAAGTAATGGACGGTTTGAGTAGGACACGATGGCAGCTAAGTTAGTTGGATGCCCAGAGTGCTTTGGGAGCAAATGGGAAGTCATTAAAATTAGACTTCACGGAAAGGTTAGTATTTATACTTTGGGTTTTGCTTTTGAAGTTTTCCTGTGTGGAGGAAAAGATCTATGTGCGCCTGGGGGGAGGATTAGGTAGGAGGGTGCTTTCCCAGCAGTGGGGACAAGCAGGGGTGACAGTACTGAGAACTGGGGCAGTAGAATGGGTGTTTGGCAGGCTAGAGTGAAGGGGACAAGGTGGAGGGGTGGGCGGGAGCCACACGGGCAGAGGGCTGTGAAAAGGGACCAGGGAGAGAGTATGAGTAGGAAGGAGAGGAGAGGAGGGAAGCACAAGTCAGACAAGGTGGGGCCCAGGGAGAGAGGAGGAACAAGGGGGAATGGAGAGGGGCTGAGACAGGTTTGGTGATTATCCTTGGACTGTTCCAGCTGCTTTGCCCGTCTTGACGCATTCAGCCCTCACCACGGCCCTCAGAAGCAGGCTGTGTACCATTATTCCCATTTCACAAATGAGAAAGCTGAGGCGGAGAAAGGTTTAGTCGTCTTCGTAACGTCACACAGCTTGTAAGTAAGTGGCGAATTGAGATTCTAACTCAGGCATTCTGACCGCAGGGCTAGATGCCCCACCACTGCCGATGAAATAATACTCAACGTTCTGTTTGTGCCTTTGGTTTAGTCCTTACGGCAGCCCTGCAGGTATCCTGGAACCCCTGATTTTGTCTCTGGCCTGTGGATGGTGACGGCAGAGCCAGCGGACCTCATCGTCTCCATTTTGCTTCTGGCTCTTTTGTTCTTGGAGTGGGCCTCAGCAGCATCAGCATGGAGGATGAATTCCTTCTTTGCCACTCCTCTCTCCTCCTTGCTGCCATCTTCTCTCAGTGACAGTTGGCATTTAAAAACTGATTCTAACTGGGGGACTGACTGTGGCAAAGTATTGCATACCTTAACTCACGGAATAGTCGTGTTTATTTCTTCTCCTTAGATCTTATTTTACTTTTTTTTTTTTTTTTTACATTTTTTAAGTTTTTATTTATTTATTTTTGATAGCACGGGAGAGGCAGAGAGAGAATCCGAAGCAGGCTCTGCACAGTCAGCACAGAGCCCGACGTGGGGCTCAGTCTCACGAACTGTGGCATCGTGACCTGAGTCAAAATCAAGAGTCAGATGCTTAACTGACTGAGCCACCCAGGTGCTCCAGCCACCCGGGTGTCTATTTTAAATAAACATGTATTAACTACTTCTAAAACATGCTTTTTAAAAATATGTATTTTTTTTAATGTTTGTTTATTTTTGAGAGACAGAGACAAGAACGCCAGCAGGGGAGGTGCAGAGCGAGAGAGAGTGAGAGACACAGAATCCAAAGTAGGCTCCAGGCTCTGAGCTGTCAGCACAGAGCCCGGTACAGGGCTTGAACTCACGAGCCATGAGATCATGACCTGAGCCGAAGTCAGGCACTTAACCGACTGAGCCACCCAGGCACCCCTAAAACATACTCTTTATATTATTTTTAAATCTAGGACATACCTAACAACATTGCAGAAAAGCGAGAAAACCTAAAACTTACCTTTCAGTAGAGCTACTTATGTGTTTTTGTGTAACATCTTTGAAATTGTTTTCTTTCTTTCTGTAGTTGAGATTGAGTTAGACTCTTTTCCCCCTTTAGTATCCCTTTCTGCAGATGCCGTTCCCAGCAGTTAGACCACAGATTACTTGTTCTTTTTTTTTTAATTTTTTTTCAACGTTTATTTATTTTTGGGACAGAGAGAGACAGAGCATGAACGGGGGAGGGGCAGAGAGAGAGGGAGACACAGAATGGGAAACAGGCTCCAGGCTCTGAGCCATCAGCCCAGAGCCCGACGCGGGGCTGGAACTCACGGACCGCGAGATCGTGACCTGGCTGAAGTCGGACGCCTAACCGACTGCGCCACCCAGGCGCCCAGATTACTTGTTCTTAATTAAACGGGAGGCTGGGAAGGATAGTGGCATGGTCAAGTCCGGGCTACTGGCCATTGGCGCAACACTTTTAAAGGCCCGTCACCTTGTCATCCCTTCTGCCCTGTCTTTACTTTTTGATCTTCCAGGTTCAGCGTGTCTTAGTCTATTCTGTGTTCTAATAATAGCAGGGGTTAAAACAATGAACCGTAATGGGTGCATAGCGTGGGCCAGCACTGTGCTAAGTGCTTGGCACACACCATCTCATTTGCTCCTTACAATGGCCTTGTGAAGGGGGGCCCGTTCTTCTGTACAGATGAGGACACTGAGGCACAGTGAGATTGGGTCACAAGGGGTCACTCAGCTAGGGTGTCACAGAGCTGAGACTCTAACCCGGGCCTTTCTGATGCCAGAGCGTCAGGGCTCTTGTGACATCAGTGAGATTAAAGGATGAGTTTTACTCTGAACCACGGAGTGGGTCTGTGTTCTTCGGCGGATGGGGTGGGGCAAAGGGAATGAATCTAGGGCCCCTTGTACCTCGTCACACTTGGAACGCAGCCAGACAGGGTGTCCTGAAGTGGCCGACTCCTTTGAGATGGCACCAGCAGGCACAGGTCGTGGAGTGGAAGACGGGGCTAGGTGGCGCACCGCCTCTCCAGGGCGGATGGCTTCTCGCAGCCTCTTTTACGGGTCCTGTGAGAGTTAGAAGGAAAAAGCCAGCAGCAGTATGCTTGGACAGCTTTAATTTTGGATCTTGTGCTCAGTGAAAATGCTGAGTCACCTACGGTGACCTGCTTCCCACCCCTTATCAGCGTCCTCTTTGCGTGGCTCACCTTTTGGCTCTTGTGCCTTTAAGTAGCAAGTGTTTATTGATGAGGGGAATGATGTTAAGGTCTTCCTACTGCTACTTTGTTTCTTTTCATTTTCACCTTATAATCTTTGCAGCCGTACAATCTTTCCCCTACATCTGGAGCTTTTCTTTTTCCCATGCTGACGGGGTCCCCGTGAATGAGTTGGGTTCTGGTCTGTTCTGTGCTGATCTCGTTCTGCGCTGTGCTGGCAGCCTGGGGCTGGAACTCCCCTCCCTGGCTACATGTTAGAATCACCTGGGTTACTGAAACATACACGACCCTGCTCCCACTTTTATCTAATTGATCTGGATTGGGGCCCTGGCTGCTTTTCAAGCTTCCCAGGTGATTCTTATGTGCAGCCACTGGATTAGCATTAAGAAGCTTAATTAGCGAGCTGGGTTTGGTTCGGGCTGTGGGGGAGAGGGCGCTGGGCGGATAGCCAGCCATTCCTGCTCATTGTGTGACGTCCCAGCCAGCGCTCAGTGCTTACCGTGTGCCAGGTACTGTTCCAAGCCCATCCCAGCATCAACTCATTTAATCCTCGCAGTAGCCCTGTGAGGCAGGCGCTGCTATTTTCTGTTTCATAAAGAAATTCCCACTAGCAACGAAGGGCATGTAGTATGAAACTGACCCACAAACCTAGCACACAAACTTAGAGTAATACAGTAAATCTAAAGCTGGGGGGTGCAGGTGCTGCTTTTGATAGAGTCAGGAGAGGAGAGACCTCTCTGATGAGGTGACATTTGAATAGATATTTCAGTGAAGTCAGCTGGCAGGCTTTGCGGACACCAGAGGTCATTGACGCAGAGGCATATTAAATGCAAAGGCCCTGAGGTAGGAATTCACGTGAGTCTTTAAGGAAGAGAGTGGCTGGAATGGAGTGAGCAAGGATAATGGAATGAGATGACTTAGGTCAGATCATGTAGGGCCTTGTAAGGACTTGTTGAAGACTTGGATTTTTTTTTTCTTTTATGCTGCAATAACAAATCCAAAATTGTGTTGCTTGAAATCAGAGGTTGTTCCGTGTTCTTTGCAGGTTGGCAGGGGTCTCCTCTTGACATCATTGGCATTCTCATTCTCCGTCTCTCTGAAACTCACTGGACAAAGGGCTTCTGTTTCTAGAAGGAAGGAGGCAAGGCAAACCTAAAGAATAAATTTCAACTACCCTTGATTTTGACAACAGAATTTTTTTCATTTTCCTTATCACTGAGTAAAATCAGCATTTCAGGAGAATGGGCCATGTAACCTGTAGCTTGGAGAACCCGTAGCATTACATATTGAAACTGAGTTAGGCCTTAGCCCACTCTGCTCGACCATATTGTTGTTCTGCCCCAGAAACATCAGGGACCCATGCTGATTTGATAACCTTTAATTTTGTCCGATCTTGTTTCACTTTTTTTGGTCAATAACATGTTTATTCTGCTCCTCCCCTCCTCAAGAGCCTTTACTGGTTTAGTTCATTCATGGTCATCAGGACGCATTTATTAAGTACATGTCTGTGCATAGTGCTGCACTGAAAACCTCTAGACCTGAGAGCATTGCTCACTGCCCAACTAGAGTTTAGCTAATAATAAAATACTTTCATTCATCGTTAGTGCTCTAGAAGAAGTGTACTTGAAATCAAAATAACACAGGTGTATTAGTGGTAGCTTCTTTGCACATCTTTTCTCTTAAAAAGTTGGTTGTTTTGGATTCAGCCAGTTTTAGTAACTTTTAAGAAAATGTTACTCTAATTTGTGTACCTGATTATTAACAACTTTGGGTGGGAAATGGTATTGCTTTTTCCTTTTATGGAGCATGAAGATAGGTCAATTTTTGCTCTGATTACAAATAAGCTAGAATGGAGGAACGGACTTTGGATGGGGAATCAGAAGATGTGAATCATTCCCGGCTTGGCCACAGTTAGCTGTGTGATCCGCCTGAGCCAGTAAAAGGAGAATTGGACAAACGGACATGAAACGATGAACTCCTCTCGCATCTCCTGAATGCAGTCAGAGTGGTTTTTCCTCCTAGTACAGTGACATTTTATAAAGAGGTTAGTTCTGAGAAACTGAGTCCATGTGTAAGGTCAAAGTCACCTGTATTAAAGATAGCACTTGGGAACACTTTGAGAAGGTGCCCCTCGAGGGGTTTTCTCAGATCCACCCAGGACGGCCAGTTCTTTCCTCCAGCATGGGAGCAGATCACTGGCTCTTCAGTGGAGCACCAGCCGAAGCAGCTGGCCTGCATTGAGGGACCGAGTTTTATGGGAAATCCACTTTTAAATACTAGACTCGTTAAGTGTTGTGAGATGCACAAAATGTGACTGGCACGTGGAAACCGAGACTTAGGAGCAACTATGGGATTTGTATTGCCTGTCTCCAGTTCATTAAGTAGGATGGAGGGCGGTTGTGGGACAATTGAAATTTCTTTTCTTCTCTCTTCCTTTTCTTTCTTTCTTTCTTTCTTTCTTTCTTTCTTTCTTTCTTTCTTTCTTTCTTTTTTTTTTTTTTTTTGGCATGGGAAAGGGTGGTACAAATTTAGTG
>NW_024412376.1:126953946-126999758 GCF_014898765.1 Herpailurus yagouaroundi | reverse complement strand
TTTTTTTTTTTTTTTTTTTGGCAAGTGAATGAAGTTGAATTTGTGTGAGTTAAGCGTGGATCCTCTGCTCTCCCACTGTACCGGGATTCTCCTCTCCTCACTGTCTAACGTGAGGCCCTGCTTGTGCCCCACCTCAGTCACTCCCAGTCGTCTTCATGAGAGGCCACCCACCGTCCAGGCCATGCTCTTGCCGCAGAGTGATCCTTCTAAAGAATTCCTGATTTAAACATTTTGACCCTGTGCAGCACCCACGCTCCCAGCAGTGCTTCTCCAAGTTCTCCAGCAACACTCTGCCATGGCAGAGGTTCAGGGAATTAAGTACTCACAGGATCTTGGCAGCATGGCTCGGTGTGATGAAGTTTCTTTAAAGTCTTGTGCCATAACCGTGTTGTTGTGTTCGTATAATACTCTTAGAGGTGCCTTCTGTTGAGTAGAATCGATGCTGCTTGAATGTGTCATGTTGATCTGCTTGGTTTGCATACCCTCTGGTGGCCCAGTGGGACATACGAGTCCTTAAGAGAGTAAATGGAAACTGGTGAGCAGGGTTCACAGACTCTTCATTTTCTGACCTTTGCCTTCCTTATGAGTTTCTCTTTTACCACACTGCTTCTCACAGTTCAAGGTCTAATGGTGTGGATGCATTTGAAATGCCCTGAATACATCAAAATTAAGATTTGGTGCCTTTGTATCTGCATTTATTCACTGAGTAATTATTGAGCACCTATTATGTGCCAGAGAGCGTTCTAAGTTGGTACTAGGGATACAGTAGTGGACAAGACCTGAGTCCTGGCTTCTGTGAAACTTACATTTTAATTGGGAGAGAAAGATGACAAATACAGAGGAAAGAAAGAAAGAAAGCATGGTAAGGTAAAAGATCAAAGAAGGGGTCCTGCTTGTTAGTCTGGCAAGGTTGGTAAGAAGGTGATGTTTAAGGGCGCCTGGGAGGCTCAGTCAGTTAAGCGACCGACTTCAGCTCAGGCCATGATCTCACCATTTGTGAATTTGAGCCCCACATTGGGTACTCTGCTGTCAGCACAGAGCCTGGAGCCTGCTTCGGATCCTCTGTCCCCCCCTCTCACTCTCTCCCTCCCCTGCTAGTTTTTCTCTCTGTCTCTTAAATAAATAAACTTAAAAAAAAAAAAGGTGATATTTAAATGGCAACCTGGTGAAATGTGAGAGCAAGCTGTGTTATTATTAGAAGAAGGCTCAAGGCAAAGCATGTGTAAAGGTCCTGAAGTAGGAGTGTGCTTGGGATGGTCACTGAACAACAGGAAGCTCGTTGTGGCTGAGGAAGCAGCATGGGGAGGATGGGGAGGAGATGAGATTGCCTAGCCAACTGAGCCACCCAGGCACCAGGGAGGAGATGAGATTGGAGAGGTGGGTAGAGTCAGAGCAGAACCCGGAGCCCAAGATAAGGGCTTTTCTTTTGCCTTGAGTGCCTTCCCCTTCTATCTGTATGTAACTTTTGGGTGAGGTTGGAGTGAACTTTAATTTGTTCCACCTGCTAGCTAGTTGCCCCTCTGCTGAATGATTAGCTCTTCCTCATTTATTTGAAATGCCGTTTTATCATTTGTTAATTAATATGTGTGTTTATAGACACGCACATATGTTCATCAGTGGTCTTCACTGATTTGTCTTCTTGCACATGTACCTCTTTATTATAATTGTTGTACCTTTATACCAAGCATGGGCGAACCGTGGCCCACAGGCCAATTTGGCCTACCACTTTTTATAAAGTTTTATTGGAACATAGCTACACTCCTTTGTTTATGTATTTATGGCTGCTTTGAGCTACCGTGGCACAGTAGTTGCAACAGAGATTGCATAGCCCACAAGCCTACAAATATTTACTATCCAGCTCTCTACAAAGAGCTTACCAACCTCTGTTTTATACTCTGTTTTGATATCTGATAGGGCAGGTTCTCCCTCATTCTTCTTTTTTCAACAATTTCTTGGCAAGGCCAACATGTTTGTTCTTTCAGATGAACTTTAGAATCAATCTGCCCGAGTCCCTTCCTTTTCTCCACCTCTTTTGGAGTGGAGATCTGGGAGGCAGGAAGAATAGGAATTTGATTACATTTAATTTGTAGTTTAGTGCAAAGGGGAAGTGATTGCTTTACAATACTGAGTCTTTCCATTCCAGGAGTGTCATATCTCTACATTTAGGTCTTTCGGTAAACTTTTATTGTTTTTTTTTCATTTGTATGTTACATATTAGTTTATTCCTGTAGGTATTATTGCTTTTTGTTGCTATTACAATGGGGATCATCTCCCAGCTATATTTTACAAGTGAGGATGGTATGAAGGAAAGGATTTGATTTTTAAGTGTTTAATTTGTGTCTGATCCTTTTCTGGAAGTAAACTCCTATAAGGGCTGTTCATTTTTAAATTTGATTCTTGTTGCTGATGGTCAGTTGTCTGAACTCACATAATTGTTTCATTCCTAATATTTATGTCCCTGTCTATATTGTGGAGCTCTAAACCCAGGGGACTTTGGGGACACGGGCTTTGACCTCCCCTCAGTGGCATTCTTTTCTTTTCCATTATGTAGGTCATGCCAAATTGTAATTGCAAAACAAACAAAAAACCAGGGAGCTTTATGCCCAGTCAACATTTGTTGATTGTTTTAAGAATACCCCGAATACCCAGAAGATAATTTAGGCAAGCTGTTTATCAAGCAGGCTGTGCCTTTTTGCAGAGCCAGTTTTGCTTTTAATACAGAATCTAGGGTTTGCATGTCACACAGGAGAGTGACACCCAGTCACTGCTTTACTGTGGAGAGCCATGTGGTCCTGGAGTAAAGGTGACTTAACCTGGCATTTATCCTTTGGAATTGAAATATGAGCAGAAGGAAATTTTTATGAATCAGTTAGTGCTTTCCTAAATACATTCTGTGTAAAGCATTTGATCTTTAGCCTTAACATCTATTCCTTAAGGATGTGAAATCTATTTTGGATTTCAAGGTCTATTACTTGCCCTGAGCACTGAACAGATGAACCATAAATTCAGTATGTGTTAACCTTTGTGGATTTATCTTTTAATGCCATTTTTGTCTTTTTTTCCACTGAATTTGTGCCACCTCCTTAGCTGCTTCTTACCTTGGTGAAGCTAAAGTAAAATTATGTGTGTTTCTGTTTTCTTTTTCCTTTCGGTGAAGTGATGATAGTGGATATGGAAATGGAGAATTGCTGACTGTGTTAATGTGATTTGGGAAATAAGCCTTGTTATTCTCCTTGCCTGTGAAGTGAAACTTTGTATCTAGAACCTGGTCTTAAATGCTCTTGTATATTTTTTCCACTGTGTTGAGATTATCTTTGACCATCATCGTGGACATCAGTTGGTGGTGTGTGAATACAGAAAGGCCATCACAGGCTGTAACGATATACTGGGCCACATGCCTCAATCACAGAGGGAGCTCCAGCTTTGTGGAGTTTCTGTTGTGGGGCTTGACTTGGACCTATGGGAGTTAGAGACCATTTTAGATAGAAGTGTGATTTGGAAAATGATATCAGCAAATGTAGTGATCTTTGGTCTCTTTTAGTGAGCACTTAATATGCTCCAGACATTGGGGCGCCTGGGTGGCGCAGTCGGTTAAGCGTCCGACTTCAGCCAGGTCACGATCTCGCGGTCTGTGAGTTTGAGCCCCGCGTCAGGCTCTGGGCTGATGGCTCGCAGCCTGGAGCCTGTTTCCGATTCTGTGTCTCCCTTTCTCTCTGCCCCTTCCCCGTTCATGCTCTGTCTCTCTCTGTCCCAAAAATAAATAAACGTTGAAAAAAAATTTATAAAAAAAAAAATATATGCTCCAGACATTGTAATGAATGAATGACACATCAAGGTGTTGTAATCTCATTTTATAGATGAGAAAATCAAGATTTAGATTAAATAACTGGTAGACCTGAGATTCAGATTAGCGCTCAGACTCCACAGAGAGGTTGTAAATCAAGGTGTTTATTTGGCTGTGATTTTTGTATGGAACTGTGTGTGTGTGTGTGTGTGTGTGTGTGTGTGTAGAAGGATTTAGAAATTTTAATTCATTTAGATTCTCTTATGTGAATTTTGACAATTGAATTAACATCAGAGGGGTGGAAAAAGTATAGCATGGGGGGGGGGGCGTCTGGAAACCTCAGTGCTTGAATGATCTTTGGCAAGCCCCCTTTTCTATTCCCTGCTCCATGTGGCCTCAGTGAAGAGAGAATCTAGACCCTTAATTTTTTTTTGTTTTTGTTTTTTGGGGGGCCCAGGATTTAATTAAATTCAGGATTTAATTCGGAGATGGTAATGGAATGTATCATTTGTCCTCCAGTTTTTAAATTGCAAGTACGAAAAGGGGCGGTTATGGTGTGGTGGTAGATGTGGGTCAAGGGGGCTGCGGATGTTTAAGCTCCCCAAAGCCTCCTGTGGCTCAGAAGAGGGCTGTTGCTTCTAGCTTTAGAGACCCCGTCAATGTTTATTAAATGTAAACATAAGTAAATAAACACACACACGTTCACATGCTCCAAATGCTTTCCTATACCTTTTCTATGCAACTGTACTAATTAAGATGGAAAATCAAGATTCTGTGCCACATTATGTCATCATTTACCTTAAGTGCGGCTAAACCATTCAGATGCTAAACAATTAACACTTGTCTGTATTTGAAGCCCATTTAGAGTCTGAGGCCCTGCTCTGATCGTCTCTCAGCCAAAAATTCTGGGCAGCTCTCAGTGGCTGTGAGTGTTAGACCATGGCCACCGCCAGGTGGGTCAGAGCAGTCCACGTGTTTGTGTGCAAGTGTGGCCTGCCGCTCCTGATGGTGACGTGTGAGGGCCAGAGGCCCTGCTGCCCGCCAGCCCCTCTGCTCTGCAGGCCAGTCCAGAGCTGGATTCCTGGCACAACTGAGAAAAGAAAGTAAAGCTCTCTAAACACTGGCAGCAAAGTCAGCGTGCCTCCCAGACTCGGAGCAGCAGCCCCAAGTCCAGCCCAGAGTCCAGCCCAGCACAGACAGCTGTATTGTAGTGTCTGCCGTTTGCTCTGTTCTTGGCACCCAATACGAGTCCCAAGTGAACCAGTGCCGTGAAGGGCGATTGTTCTCTTTTTTTATCCAAATGGCGTAACTTGGGGAGTTACAGTATCTTTTCAAGGTTACTTTCAGACCAGCCTTTACGATAGAGTAGGGAAAGGAGCTAATATAAATCTTGATATTTTATGAGAATACTTCCTTGATGCTTTTTCAAATGTGAAATTAGTCATTGACTTTTAACTTGCATTTGTGTCGCCAATATGTATGCAAGCATACTTGACTTTAAAAGAAGCATTTGAGGTTAGAGATTCACAAGCCTAACAGTTGAAAGTTTTATGTTGTTTGGGATTCTACGACGTATGTATGATCTAGCATGTAGTCCTGAAATTATCAGAGATGCTGGGGGGCAGGATATGTTCTTTGAGTTGGACACGTCTGTGAGCCCGGTTTCTGCTGCTTCCCTCCTGGGTCTGTGGCGCTTCTCAGTTCTGCAGTGCGAGTGACTGTAGACTCCATCCTCGGGCTCTGGGCGCGTGGACTCTGCTTGCAGCACAGTCCTTTAATTTGCCTGTGTTTGCTTGACGGGAGAGGAGGGACTTCGGTTCCATTTTTGCTCTCTCTGTTGTATAAGAGCCAGCAAAATAAATATATTGTAAGAAACGCCAAATGGCTGAGATGCTTTTCTGTTATTTTCTTGCCAGGAGCTTGATTGGATACTGTATCAGTAATTCTGGGGAAGGGAAAGAGAAAGAGAAAGTGAACATGAAAATCTCATGAACTTAAACATTTGGCTGGGGATTTAACTTTACTGTCAGACTTTAGTTCTAAGAGATAGGTCAATAGTTGCATGTTGAATTTTATTTAGTAAGTATCAAATTAACGAGGTACTATTCAGTGGTATCAAAACATTTGTTTTTCTGCACTTCTGAGTTTTCTTGTCTTACAGTTGTTTGGCAGCATGGGAAATAAATGACCCTGAATTTTCTTCATTTTCTTTTAAAGACTTCCAGCTGAACTCTCATCTCTCAACACTGGCAAATATTCATAAGATCTACCACACCCTTAATAAGCTAGTAAGTCAAGCTTTTAAAGACCACCAACTGTTTAAAGTAGTTGTTTTAAGTGTATTTGGTAAAAATTCAGATTATGGATATTGAGATACCAGCTGTTTATGCAAATACTGAATTTTAAAACTTGCTGAATGGTATGTGATTTCTTGGTAATCATGAACATGTTTCTTGCAGAATCTAACAGAAGACGTTGGCCAAGACGATCACCCAACAGGTATCTATAAATGCTTACGCTACTTAATTTAATTTAATTTAATTTTTAAATTATTTTTTAATTTAATTTTATTTTTTACTTAATTTTAAATAAGCTTCATAATACAAAGTTACGAAGGAGAAATACTAGCTGAGAATGATGTGTGTTGTAATACACTGACAAGTCGCTACTTGGTTGAGGATGTTTTTCAGGGTGTGTGAAGGAAACCGTGTTGCAGCTCCTTCCGGGTGGTGTAGCTCCGTTGTGGGTCTCTGGTTTATGTCACAGTTACTTCAGTCCCTTTAAAGAGGCTGGGGACTCTCCCTAGTGGCCTCACGATACCGTTTCTTTACTAAAGTGCTTTAGTTTATACTAAAAACTTACAGTAATGCAGTTTGAAAGGTATTCCATAAATGCGTGTTGAATTGAGACGAAAGATAATTTGATTGGTGGGTAGGGGTGTGGGTGGGTGGGTGGTATAGGTCCAGAGGATTTACAAATGGAAACATTGAAACAGTTATTATGAGCCGGTCTCTAGTCCTGTGGTTCTTAAACTTCAGCTGGCTTATAATCAGCCAGGGAGGGCTTGTTAAAACAGATTGCTAGGCTCCATCCCCAGGGTTTCTGATTCTGTAGATTTGGGCTGGGGCCCCAGAGTTTGCGTTTCTATCAGGCTCCCAGATGATGCTGATGCAGCTGGTCTGGAGACCACACTCTGAGAACCGCTTCTCTAAACTGTTGAGAAGCAGAACGTTTAGAAACTTGCACTTGTTCTATGGTTTCTATGACTTCCAACAAAAGTTATTAAAATGTTTTTAGATGTTTTGAAAATTATCACAGTAATTTTCAGGTAATTATAATTATACAGGAATACAGGAATACATGCTTGTTGGTGAATGTTGAATAGCACAAAACCGAATGGAGTGACAAGTGACAGTCTTCCTTCTCTTCTCCCAATCCAGCCTTCCCCCAGTATGCTGTTCAGTGTTTGTTCTTTCAGAGATTTTTATGCGTGCGTTTATACTTTTATAGGACTTCTAAAAATTTAGCATCTAAGATCGTACCTGTACATATTATACAGCATCTTTCATTTTTCATGTAATGGTATATCCTTGGAGGTTTGGGGATTTAGAGCTCTCCCACCCTCTCCTCCACATTGGTTTAGAACCAGTTGAAAATTAGACACAAGATGGAGATTGAAGTACCAGTTTTGTTGGAAAACACAGCTTAGATATATAGCAAGAATGCAGAGGAGTTGTAGTATTTTACCTGAACTAAATAAATAGCCTTACACCCAGTCACCGGCACAACTAGATGAGCACAGGCCAGCACACGTGTTGTCCCCACTCACCCCCAACTCCCCACTTCATGACGGCCCGAAGAGTCTGAACTTCTGCCGGCAGGTCAGTCTGAAGAGGGGGTTCAGACGGGGGCTGGGCCGCTCTGCTCAGCTCCTTCTCCCTGGACCACTAATTGGATTAGACAATCCTCCTTCCAGGGCAAGGAGTCAGAGAAGGAGAGCAGAGTCTGTGCCAGGAATGTTCTAGAAGGCCAGGCCACAGAGGCTCCCTTCATCTGATCTTTTTGTGTCAGCAAATCAACTCGAGGGCAGTCAAAAACAATTTGCTTAATAAATTTTAAAAACATTGTGTGCACATGGTTTTAAAAGAAGTGTCGAAAAGGTAATTTAAAATAGGGGCTCCTGGGTGGCTCAGTTGGTTGAGCATCTGACATCGGCTCAGGTCATGGTCCCATGGTTTGTGAGTTCGAGCCCCACATCGGGGTCTGACAACTGGAGCCTGCTTCGGATTCTGTGTCTCTCTCCCTCTCTCTCTGCCCCTCCCTGGTCACATCTGTCTGTCTGTCTGTCTGTCTCAAAAATAAATAAACATTAAAAAAAGAAGGTATAAAATAAAAAATGAAAATTTCTGTTCCATTTTATTACCCCCAGCTTTCATCCCCACTAGTACTCCATGCTTGACTCTGCAGGGGTAACTCTTACAGTCTTATGTTTATGTCCCAGATGATGATATTTCCCCCCCCAATACTGTATACATTTGTATGTGCCTCTTGTGTTTGTCACTCAGTATATCTTGATCTCTTCATAGCAGCCCATTGATAAAGCATGTGTTCTATACCTTAATGTCTCTGCATTTTTAAAGTTCATGGATATATCATAATATGTTTCTGCAGCCTCCTATTGATATACATTTAAGTGTGTTTAACTTGGCTGCTACAAGTAATGCTGAAATAAAATTTTCAGGGCCAGCTTTAATAGTTAAGTAGTGAAGCACATTTCTCTCCAATTCTAAAATAATATGTTGGTGGCTCTGAGGATTTTTTTTTTTTAATTTTGTTTTTTCAACGTTTATTTATTTTTGGGACAGAGAGAGACAGAGTATGAACGGGGGAGGGGCAGAGAGAGAGGGAGACACAGAATCGGAAACAGGCTCCAGGCTCTGAGCCATCAGCCCAGAGCCCGACGCGGGGCTCGAACTCCCGGACCGCGAGATCGTGACCTGGCTGAAGTCGGACGCTTAACCGACTGCGCCACCCAGGCGCCCCAGGATTTTTTAAACTTAAGAGTTAGTGTAGTTTTGATTTAAAACTGCTTTTTGTGTTTGTATAGCCTGGAGATTGTCTCTTCTTTAGCTGGGGTAATAATACCTCTGAGTTCTGAATCCTATACATTATGCAGTTAACTTTGAACTTCAGATTTAAATGAATGTTGTTACTATAGTAATTTTATATCTAAATGTTTAACCTGAATATAGCAATTAAATAACTGGAAGCTGTAATTAAGAAAATGAAAGTGGAAAGTGTGTTGGGCCTCGTGCCTCCTCTTGCCCCCTTGGGGATAGTGGATATGGGTGACACTTGGTATGTGACATGCTGGGGCAGTGCCTGGTACCCCAGACGTGCCAGTCAGTGCCAATTAGCATTAGTAATTCCTTCGACTAGTCCATTTCGTTAATGTTTCCCCGTTTGGTTATAGCATCACTTGTGATTCCCATACCTGAGTATACTCAAAAAATTAAACAACATAAAATCTGTAACGTTTGGAAATCCGAGAACATTAATCACTGTAATGCTGCTCTGAATGTTTTAGCACAACGGGGTCTCAGCAGTATCTGCCGGAAACTGTATGTGGAAGAGCCAACCAAGTGCGAAAGAGGCTGGTGTCTTCCTGCTCTGTCTCTTCCAGCACTTTCCTTTGGTGCTTTCAGTCTTCCTCCCACCAAAGAGAGACAGACAGACAGACAGAATTGATCTTGGACAAGTAGCCCCAAATCCGAATTATAGGGAGTGAATAAAAAATGGTGGACGGGGAGGACAAAAAAAATGAGTAACAAAGAAGGTAGATGTCAGAAGTCAATATTTAGAGACAAAGGAAAGGAAAATTTTTTTTTGTCTTAAGTAGTAGGATGAAAATTGCACATTTGGACCCTAATAGTTTCACTCAAGCAAGCAAGTAGTTCAATGATCTGTTCAAGGAAATGAAAGAAAATATTAGGTACTGGAAAGATGTTTTCAAACACGATCTATTTATCAACTTAAATCACTATGTCTTTGTGACATTCTTCAGTGAATAGTGAGGTGAAATAGCTCCATAAAAAGTAGTGAAGTGGCAGAATGAACCACGTAAAATGTTATTAAGTGGAACAAGGTTATGAGGCAACAAACTCAATAAAATGGAAAATTAGATGGTGGAATTTTTTAAAGTTTTTTATTTTTTAAAGTTTATTTTATTTTATTTTATTTTTTTTCAACGTGTATTTATTTTTGGGACAGAGAGAGACAGAGCATGAATGGGGGAGGGGCAGAGAGAGAGGGAGACACAGAATCGGAAACAGGCTCCAGGCTCCGAGCCATCAGCCCAGAGCCCGACGCGGGGCTCGAACTCACGGACCGCGAGATCGTGACCTGGCTGAAGTCGGACGCCTAACCGACTGCGCCACCCAGGCGCCCCTAAAGTTTATTTTTGGAGAGACAGAGACAGTGTGAGTTGGGGAGGGGCAGAGAGAGGAGGGGGAGAGAGAGAGAGAATCCCGAGCAGGCTCCGTACTGCCAGTGCAGAGCCCACTGGGGCTTGAACCCACGAAACTGTGAGATCACGACCTGAGCCGAAACCAGGAGTCGGATGCTTAACTGACTGAGCCACCCAGGCACCCCGGACAGTGAAAGTTTTGTACTGGAACATGCATTTCTACTAAGTTAGGAAAGGTCAGAATAATTCTCTAATTTTATGGGCCTCTTGAGGCCCACAAACAAAAAGGTCAAAAAGGGAAAGGCAATGGTGCACCTACTTAAATAATGTTTATTAAGAATAACATATTTAGTTAAATTATTATCAAGACAACAAGCTGGATAGTCATTAAAGGGCCTTGGTCCAAACAGGTGAACTCAAGTTTCTCTTTAAAATAGATTTTCTAGGACCAGATATTTAAAAAAAAAAATGTTGAAAAATGTTGGCAGTATTTCTAATTGTTTAATGTGGGAAGAATTCATTGACTACCTGATTTATTTGAAAATGCGGTCAATTAATAGAATATTTCATTTGTTTTAACAACTTAGATCACTTTAGATCTACTTTAGTGATCTGAAGTTCTTTTAAAACTAAGCCAAATAGAAATGAACTCAAATCATAACCTGGGGTAAAAAAATATAAACAATTTTTATTGCCTTCCTAAGGATCATATACCGACCCTAGCATCTCAGGCTAGATTTCAGACTGACTGTTCGTCTAGTGTAGAAGTATTGAGACTGAACACCAGAACATCAAGATAATTATAAGGAGTGAGAATTCTAGCTTGGGATTATTAGTTGATACTAGTCTTCTCTTTCTCCTGCTTTATTATGATTATCAGAAGGCTTTTCTTCTTTCATATGTATCTGCCAAATATGTCTCCTGATGTAAGATAGATCTTTAAAATCTTTTTCATCACCGCTTTTTCTTGGGTGATTGGCAAAGAATGAAAACTTGCAGCTCTGATCATTTCAGATGAATTTTGGGGTTTCTTAAAGTTCATCTACAGGAAGTTGCTTTTCTTTGTTAAGTATTTATTGATGTAGGAACTTTTGGGTACTCAACCTAATGGGCCAATTTTCTCATCTGTAGAATTGGGACAGTAATAACACCTCTCAGATTAGTGAGCATAACTTTGAAAGTTCTTCAGAGTTATCTTTAAAATGCCAGATATTTTAATAATAATATTTTGCGTCTAATATTTTGCCTAATATTTTGCCTCTACCTGTAATGTCAGATTGATTGTGTTTAAGTAAACACTTACAGAGTGTTAAAATAGTCCATTCTTTGTTTTGTTTTTTAAAGTTTATTTATTTATTTTGAGAGAAAGAGAGAGGGTGCGTGAGCAGGGGAGGGGCAGAGAGAGAGGGCGAGAGAGAATTCCGAGCAGACTCTGAGCTCTTACTTGGAGCCCGACGTGGGGCTCTATCACAGGAACTGTGAGATCATGACCTGAGCTGAAATCAGCAGTCAGATGCTTAACTAACTGAGCCACCCAGGTGCCCCAAATAGTCCATTCTTTGAAGCAGATAAACATTTCGTAACATTCTTGTTACTTATTATTTTGTTTTTTTAAAGATAAAGTTTAATTGAAGTAGATTATGTGATATAAGTTCCGAGTAAAGCATAAATATAATGATGCAAATAAATACAAATTTGTAAAACATTCATTTAAACAAATACAATTTTTATTATAAAAAGACTTATCACAGAGTTATTTTAAGGGGCAGACATTCTTGAATATTTTTGTTTAAAAAAATCCTACTTTGCCAGGAGACTTAAAGTGAAATGCTTATTTTCCTGACGAATGGGAAAAAAATCTGAAATTATGGTATGTTATCTGTTCATAGGTATTTTAAATCTCTGGAAAGGTACTGAAGAAACATAGTGACTTTTTTCTTTTTAATTGTTTATTTATTTTGAGAGAGAGAATGTGTGTGTGCACATGAGCAGTGGAGGGGCAGATGGGGGGAGGGAGAGAGAATCCCAAGCAGGCTCTGCGCTGTCAGCACAGACCCTGATGCGGGGCTCGTTCTCACAGAAGCGTGAGGTCACAACCTGAGCTGAAACCAAGAGTCAGACACTCAACTGACTGAGCCCCCCAGGTGCCCCGAAACGTACTGACTTTTTAAAGTAGAATTTGATTTATACATGTTTTAGGAACACATTTATTTAACAAATATTTATTGAGAGTCTCCTTTTGGATTCTCAATAATGTATGTATCTTATTATTATTGTACTGAGACACTGTATTGGCTGCTGTCTATGCACAGGTAAACCAAACGGGGCCCTGCAAGCCAGGGTGTATTTGGAATGTGAGCTTAAAAACCCTAGTTTATTGCTCTTGCTCAGCTGGGATCCCTGGAGCCGTGTTGGGGGGAAGAGGAGCAGTATTGGGGCAAATACGCCTTGAGTTGTGTGCTCTCTGTGTATTTCGTTGACTTGGTTCGTGTTGGCAAAGTATTTCAAGTAAACTTGTTTTCCTTGCATTAAAAAATTGCTTTTTATGTAGCCTGAAACTTTTCACTGTCGTTATGGGTTCTATCTCGGGTTCTACCTGTGAAGCTGTGCTGTGTCGTCCTTTGTATCTTCCCTGGCATGGGAATTGGATGTGTCTTTCCTTTGAGGCAGGGTTGAAAGGGTCAGTGAGCCAGTGAGTGCTGGAAAGGTGAACAGATGTTGTTTCTTTGTGAAAGATGGCCCCACGGTAGCCACTCACTTACGCTGATCGTTATAGTAGAGAGATCTGAACAGAAGCCACAGTTCTTGGCTAGAAGGAAAAAATTTTAAGTAAATAAAAGAATAAAATGCCAAATTGGGGCTCAAATATGAGTGTATTTTACATGGACACGAGGAAAAGTGATTTGTGAAACCTTTTCACAGAAAGCATCAAATAAGGAAGAAAACAAGAGAAAGTTGAAAACGTTAGTTAACTTAAGATGTTTGTATGTTTCCCCAAAACATGATGCTCTTGTTGAGTAGGATTCAGTGAAAGCCAGACATTATACCTGTTTGTCTATGAGGAAGCAGGTAGGAGAGGAGCAAGTGGATTAACCTTTATTGGCGAATATTGTGAAAACGTTATTTTAAATAGTGTTCGCTGTTCCACAGGCTGAGGGGATAGTACATTTTCCTCTGTGTTCTGCAAACACTGGTGTGAGGGAGAGTTTATTGCCAGATTAGGTGCTCAGAACTAAGCCATGACTGGCACTGGAAGGAAATGACTTTTCTTCATACGTACACATTCAGGGAGGGGAAAGTGAGCCTCAAGGTTTAAGACAGACTACTCTTCCTTCCTTCCTTCCTTTCTTTTGTTTAAGCTATAGTTGATATACAATGTTGTATTAGTTTCAGGTGTATAACATGTTGGTTTGGCAGTTCTGTACGTTACAACGTTCACCAAGGTAAGTGTTGTTACCGCCTCTCACCATACCCGGTTATTACGGTATTATTCGCTACATTCTGTACTTTGCATCCCTGTAACTTACTTATTTTATAACTGGAAGTCTGTACGGCTGAATCCCTTTCACCTATTTTGCCCACCTCCCCCCGACCCACCTCTCCTCTGGCAGCCACCAGTTCTCTGTATTTGTGAGTCTGTTATTTTTCATTTGTTCATTTGTTTTATTTTTTAGATTCCACATACAAGGGAAATTCTGTGGGATTTGTCTCTCTCTGACTTCTTGCGCTTAGCATAATACTCTCTAGCTCCATCCATGTTGTTGCAAATGGCAAGATTTCATTTTTGTTTGTGGCTGAATAATATTCCATTGTGTATGTACACACATCTGCTTTATCCCTTCATCTGTTGAGGGACACTTAGGTTGCTTCCCTATCTGGGCTGTTGTAAATCGTGCTGCAGCACACCTAGGCGTGCATATATTCTTTTCAAAATAGTGTTTTTGTTTTCCTTGGGTGAATACCCAGAAGTGGGATTGCTGAGTCATATAGTAGTTACGTTTTTAATTTTTTTGAGGAACCTCCACACCGTTTTCCACAGTGGCTGCACCAGCTTGCATTCCCACCAACAGTGCACAAGGGTTCCCTTATCTCCACATCCTCGCCAACATTTGTTATTTCTTGGACAGACTGTTATTTCTGAGCAGTGTGGCAGCTTTCCAGCTAGGCAGGATGTACTTTTACGTTCTGCAGGCCCCAGCCCAAAGTGTTAACGGACAAGAATGAATCTTTTTCTTGTGTGTTGGCAGTCTCCAAAAGCTTGGGTCGCTCTGAAACTTTGGACCTTTTTGTATGCTCCCATGTTGTTTATAAGCGGGACCATCCCTTCATAGGGAAGATGGTGTGTGTGGTGGTGGGCAACACTTTCTCTGGCTTTCTCTTCGGGTTATTGCTGCTGTTGTCGGGGAGAGAGACACGGTACGCCTTGTGTCTCTGAAACCCCCCCCTTGCATTCTTGCAAGGACAGGATCTGGTTGGGACCTGGAGTAAGGCCACTGAGGGTCGTCTTTCTAGCCCTGTTTGGGGTCTGCTTCTGTGCTAAAGGAGCAAGCAGGACCCTCGAGCTCACGCGTTGTTCAGGACCTGGCATTGGGTAGAAGCCTCATTCAGGCTGTGGTCCTGGTTTGTAACAGAAAAGGTGCTTTTGGCTGCTCCGTTCCTAAACATATCACCCTGGGAACCTAGCATAGTGTGGAAGCCTCACTGTGAACTGGGCTTTAGGTTCCAGTCCTGATCATTGCACTTCTTGTGGTTGTGACCATGAGCTATTGACAACTCTCTTCCTGCCCACAAAACAGTTTTCTAGAAGGAGCTGTCTGTGTGCACTGTGTTCGCTCCCTCACCTCGCATCCCTCCGCAGCCCATCGCAGTGTGGCCCCCGCCCTTACCGGCCCCACGCTGCTGTGCTTCGTTGCCCGTTGCGGTGTGTCCCTTTTGCTCCTTCCCTGAGCTGACCTCTGTGTGCACTTGACCGCAGCCCGAAACTGTCTCTTCCTGGCTTGTAGGACATTATACTTTCCTAGGTTTTCTCCCTGTCTGGGTCTTTCCCTGACCCTTAAACATCCGTACTCCCCAGGGCTGTGTCCTGAGTTCCTGCTTCTCATCTCTGCCTGGATGGCCTCAGCGGCTACAGAAAATAGTGGCTGATGGCTTGGACTTTGCTGCCAAGCTGCTTGGCTTCTGTCATCCATTTCACCTACCGCTTTCTGGCTGTCACTTAATCTGTCTTCTTCAGTTTCTTAGTATGTAAAAATGGGGTGCTAATCATACCTACATCGCAGGGTTGCGATGCAGCCTGAGCACTGCCTGCATAACTCCAGTATGGACGTTAGAGCGTGTTTCTTTATGTCCCCGCCATCTGTCTACACATAGCGCTTGGCACCTAGGCACTCCCTGAAGGGATGTTTTCCTTCATAAAAATCCGGAGAGGTAGGTATCACAGTTCTTACTCCTTAAATGAGGAACCCGAATAGGGTAGCGGTTGACCAAGCCACACAGTTAGATGAAGAGCCAGAACTTACTCGTCGAATGCAGGTCATTTAAACACTAGCCTCTTATGCTGCCTCTTGTCTCTGACTCAGTGAGAGCCCAGAGCCTTCCACCAAGGAGCTGATAGAAGGAGGAGAGAGTCATGGGGGTCCAGAATACACCGCTGAACACTTTTGGGACCTTGGAAAATCACGTGGCTGCCTGAGCCTTGGTTTTTCCCATATGTCAAGTACAGATTATGATCTTTCCCCTGCCTGACATTTGGGGTTATTGTGGGAACCAGATGGCATATCTGATTACCCCTGTGCCAGGATGGATACAAATATTTTAATTTATAACGGTTTTAGTCTGAAACGAGACTGTCTGGGTTTGTACCCCAGTTTTGCCACTTAACTCCCCGTCTCCGTTTTCTCATCTGCATGGGCAACAAAGGTTATTCTCTTTTCATAAGCCTGTTTGGAGGTAACAGGTCAGTAGGTCATATGAACGGGTTCTGGCTCACAGGGAGGTCCCTGTAAGTGCTCTACGTTGTGATTGTTGTTACTATAGTTTAGTATCTTTTACCAAATGAAAGTTATGCGTCTGAAAACCCAGACTGAAAGTGGCAGAAACAAACTCAAAATTAGTATGGAAATTGTGCTCAAGATCATGTCAGGCTTCTGTCCAAAAAATCTAAATCCTGTTTTTCTTTTTTCTTTTTTTTTTTTTTTAACGTTTTATTTATTTTTG
Organism: Herpailurus yagouaroundi; assembly: GCF_014898765.1. Lineage (NCBI taxonomy): Eukaryota > Metazoa > Chordata > Mammalia > Carnivora > Felidae > Herpailurus > Herpailurus yagouaroundi. The sequence goes on along the minus strand of NW_024412376.1, from coordinate 126,983,292 downwards.
AAACAGAGACAGATCATGAACGGGGGAGGGTCAGAGAGAGGGAGACACAGAATCTGAAACAGGCTCCAGGCTCCGAGCTGTCAGCACAGAGCCCGACGCGGGGCTCGAACTCACGGACCGCGAGATCATGACCTGAGCCAAAGTCGGCCACCCAACCGATTGAGCCACCCAGGCGCCCCTCTTTTATTTTTTTTAACATTTATTTATTTTTGAGACAGAAAGAGACAGAGCATGAACAGGGGAGGGTCAGAGAGAGAGAGGGAGACACAGAATCTGAAGCAGGCTCCAGGTTCTGAGCTGTCAGCACAGAGCCCGACGCGGGGCTTGAACTCCCGAACTGAGAGATCATGAACTGAGCCGAAGTCGGATGCTTAACCAACTGAGCCACCCAGGCACCCCTAAACCCTGTCTTTCCAAGATGAGATATCCCTGAAGCTTAAGAGTATTGGGACTGAGGTGCCTGTTTGTATTTTAGATTCAAGGTTACTGGTTGATCTGGCCTTGCCTCATGAAATACGCAATTGAGATAGCAGTGCAGTTCCTTTTGAAGGAACGTTGACAAATAAGAGAGACCGAAAGCTTTGATGATTTATATTAATGTTTTTGGAGAGTAAATGGAAATTGTGATAACTTCCGTTTCTGATGTGGTTTTGTGGGGACAGTGTTAACTTATTTGTGTCACTGCAAGGTTTATTTCTTGACTATAACATTCTCTCAAAGAGGAACTAAAAACCTTTTGTTCACCTTATAACATTTACAGATAACCTCTAAACCCTTTACAGTACAAGCCGTGAAAGTTTTTAATTTGGTGGTGGTATTCTTTGGAAATGTTAGGATGTGGCTAAACTTGATGTTGTGCCCTTTGACTCTCTGTTCGTAGGAAGCCTGCGGTCTTGCAGTTCCTCAGACTGCTTTAGTAAAGTGATGCCGCCGAGGAAAAAGAGAAGACCTGCCTCTGGAGATGATTTATCTGCCAAGAAAAGTAGACATGACGGGTATGTCGTAGATCAGAGCGGATGATGTGTATCAAAGAGGCGCATTCCTACCCAGCCCTCTGTGGGTCTGGTCGTGCGCAGATTCCACTGGAATGTTGTTTTGGTTCTGCCAGGTGTATTTTCAAGGTGTAATTATCTTGCGATTCTTCTTTCGTGTGGGGGTTTCTAAAACGAGAACAAACTTAGGTAAGTTGAGTTCTTAGGAACCGAAGTTTTATCTTAGTCCATTGATCCACCAAAACTCGTGTAGAGTTTTTCTTTCCTTTGAAGGGCCACGCCATCTGTGCGTGTTGAGGACCGCAGGATTGGTATGCGTGTGTTCTTTAAGAGGTCTCACTGAACACACAACCACAGGAATCCGTAATTGCTTTCGCAAGGGACCCAGGCTGGGTTGCAAGAGAGCGCTGCCGGGACTGAACGCTCTGAGCCCACTCGGAGTATTAGCCGAGCAGAGGTTGAGTCTCAGATGAGTGAGAATTTTTTAGGAACTGTGAAAAAATAAGACCATGTAAACGAATTCTTTTTCCGACAAGTGAACTGTTTAATTTTGCTAGCTCTAAAAAGTCATTAGACTTGTTGATTTGAGGCATCTCTATCATTGCACCTTGATTTTCATACATCATTTTTCCTTCTCTCTCTCTCTCTCTCTCTCTTTTTTTTAACAATGAACAAACATCATAATTTTAGTCTTTGCTGCTTTTCTTACATTTTCCTCCATTCTGGCCTGTAGGTTATTTCACTAATGGGCCTGAATATTCACATCTATAAATCAAGGAGATTAGATGAGATTTTTTCATTTTTTTTTCTTGCTGTGATACTTAATAGGTTCCAACTCTGTTGGAAGGATAGAGAGATAGACTCTGAAAATGTGAAAATAATATGACTCTTCATATCCCAGATGAGTAGAAAATAATGATCTCTAAGAAGACAGCGGTGATTTAGAAGATAAGCACCAGCAGTGTGTAGACCAGTGATTTTCAGCTTTGGGAAGCCAGGTTACTTGATACTTCTGTGGTGTAAAGAATTATTTTTTTTAATTAAAATTTTTAAAAAATATTTTGTTTTTGAGAGAGAGACAGACAGAATGCCAGCAGGGGAAGGGTGGAGAGAGAGGGAGACACAGACTCTGAAGCAGGCTCCAGGCTCTGAGCTGACAGCACAGAGCCCGACATGGGGCTCGAACTCACGAACCGTGAGATCATGACCTGAGCTGAAGTCGATGCTTAACTGACTGAGCCACCCAGGCGCCCCTTTGGTGTAAAGAATTACCAAGTTCTGATAATCACATAGCATTTTGTGACTGTGTATGTAGACTTGTTATTTCTCCCCACAGTCCGACAGAACTTAGTATGAAGGAGCTAGTTTGGAAACTGGTAGCTGTGTTGCAGAAGGATGTGAGGTACTCTTACTGATAGCATTTCATTGGCCACCCAGGGGGTAGGGGTCTGTAGCTTTAGCTCAGTTTCCCTCTTGGTCTTTTTTGAAAAAAAAGTTTATTTACATACCATAGCTTTCATCCATTTTAAGTGTACAACTCAGTGATTTTTACGAAGTGGTTAGGAATTACGCAGCTGTCCCTACAAGGCAGTGTTAGAAGGTCCCCACCACCCACTGCGATCCCTGATGCCCATTCACAGTCTGTCCGCATTCCCGCCCCCAGACACTGCAGTCACCCATCCAACTTCTCTCTACAGATTGGCCTTTTCTGGGCATTTCACGTGAGTGGTCTTCATGTGTCATGCTTCTGTCACTTAGCATGACGTTTTAGAGGTTCGTCCATGTAGTAGTATGTGTCAATATTTTTCTCTTATTTACGGAATGGTATTCAGTTGTCCTTTTTTATGTGGGGTGTTTTTAGGCCATTCAGACATTACAGTGTCATACGGAGGTCTCCGTGTTGTTACATAGACTGTGAACTAAGAATGTCTAGGCCCAGGATTGGAACCTGTGCGTTTGAACCCTTGGCCAGTACTCCCCTTTGTTTCTGGGTAGTATGGCTAACTCTTCTAGAAGAAATAGAACACTGGTGGTTTGCAGTTTCAGTATCTTAATACCCTGTAGCCATGTTTGGTATCAAAACCCAGAATCTCTAATCAGAGGTACATACAGTTACTCTGATAAATGCCTAGGTCATGAGTAAATACTTACTAAAAAGTAATTATGTGTGATCTTTACAATATATACTATGTAAAACTACATTCATAAATGTTCATATATATATATATATATATATATACACACACATGCACACAACACACACATGCGCACACACACACATACACACCTATTTAGGCAACTTATATAGAAATGAGAGAAAGAAAAAGTATATGCTCCTATTTTTTCTATTAAAATGACTATTTTCAAGATCCTTCCTTCGTTCCCCTCCCCAGGTAGGGAATATCTTGGTTCTTAGCCCCAGGTCATCATAAAATAGAGAATTCTGCAGCAAGTCACAGTGTTGGAGGAGGAAGCCACCCTGCCTCCCGACTCAGTTCTCCAGCTCATGCTAGCCGTCCCCACAGTAGGGGGGTGTTGCAAGAGAGTGGCAGAAACCAAGGCTTCTCTGTACGTCTCTCTCCTGAGGTGTTTTCCTGGAGGTGTAGACATAATTTGATGTTTCTTTTTATTTGCTTCATGGTCCCTTGACATGTCTAATACTGACAGGTTCTTCCCTAGACTGTGTTCTGTGCCCAGCCTGACTTGTAGGACATGAAAGTCAGGAGGCTTTTCACGCAGAGACATGAGTGGGTTCTAGGGTCATTACTTGAAGAAAACTCCTCAGCTGTTGCTGACCATGTCTCACTATATCATTCTGTAGTTGGTTCTGGCTAGTGGGGTAGAGGGGAGGATATCCAGTCAGTTCTTACTGATCACTTGTTAATCAGAGAAGAACCTGTATCAAGTGTTTACTGTTAGTTCTGTTATGGGTATGACTGTGTTTAAAACTGTAGTTCTAAAAGCTGAAGCTTCTGAATGCAGGAAGTCAAATGTTTAAAATATACTGGGAATCTGATTGAGTAGGTATCTGGTTTGGGTAAAAGAGTAAAAACTATCTGCTACTGAAAAGAAACTCAGCATCTTTAAATAATTTCAGATTCCTTTCTCAATTTCTAGCATGTATAGAAAATACGATTCAACTAGAATAAAGACTGAAGAAGAAGCCTTTTCAAGTAAGAGATGCTTAGAGTGGTTCTACGAATATGCTGGTAAGGTCCTCGCTTGTACTATCTAATACTGATCCTCATGAAAATAAGGAATACCTTAGGGGAGATTAAAGAAGTTTAAAATGTGTACTTTTCTAATGTGGTTTCTGTGCTTTCTCTTCCTGTTTGAGGGAGGGAACATAGTCGAAACAAATCACCAAATGTCCTATTTATAGCCAGCAGCTAAGCCAAAGAATTCAGAACACTAGAACGGAACTGAAAAGATGAATGCACTTGGGAGAAATACTCTGGATTGCTAGGAAACCTATTTAGAATGCTGGTAGTGGGTGATGATTTGGTTTGTATACCAAAGTTAAAATAAGCTTTGCTTGCTTTGAACCTTTTTGTACAATGGAATTTCTTATATTAAGTGTCTGTTTTGAAAGATCATTTGGTGGAGAATGTTTGTTTTGTCATTTAAAATGTCTTAAGTTCAGTCCTGTTTTTTGCAGCTGACAGTAACTGGTTGGATAATATAATACTGGAGTCTAGGGGTTGTTTGTCACTGTAGCTGTGCGTGGTGTAAAAAGAAAAAGGAATATGTCCAGATAAGTTTGAGCTCAAGGCTCTTTTACTTTTCCTCTTCACCTTATTTCAGGCCCTCTCCTGCCCTATCAACTTGACAATTTCAGCCACTTTCAGACTGATTTTCGTATCATGTGTCTCTACTCCCAGCTAGGTTTCACGCACCTTCCGTTGTCTCATTTAAAAAACAAAACAAAAACAAAAAACTGAATAGGTAGATCATACACGTCATTCCCTAACAATCCACTCCAGCTTCGCCCCCTGCTGAAAAATCCCTGCTACCTGTATACGGGTTGAAAGACATCTGACTCACTGCCGTCCCCTTACCTGGAGTGTTTTTTCTCCACTTTTCCATCTGACAGCTGTGCTGTACATCTTCTGAGCCCCTTAATTTGCTTAATAGCCTTCTTTGTACTTAACACAGCACAGGACAGTTTTCATAACTAGTTCTGATACCCTTTTATTGGGGGTCAAAGTGAGGGTTCCTCCTATGGCCTGATCTTGCCACCCCTCCCACCCCTCCCACCTCTCCCCACCCCCACCTGACCCTAGCCCTTCTCTAATAACAGCCTTGCCTTTTTGGCCACAGAAGTTGTTGTAGGGGCTGACGGGTTACCTAGGCCAGGCCGACAGATAAAAATTTCCCAGGATTTTCAGATTGAAGCTGGGAGGGAGAAGGGCTTCTTTCTCTTCGGGTGGAAGGTTTGAAAGGACGCGATCCTGATTCCTGTAGGTCTTTGGTTTTGTGAGCTACCCCAGTATCTTTCTAATGAATTCTCCTTTATTACTTGAACTAGTTTGAGCTAGATTTTGTTTGCAGGCACGGACATTAGTATAAACACTTAACGCAGTATTAGAATGTGTGTGTTTCCATGTTTATATCATGAGAATACGAATCTTTTGAAGACATTTCGTGTCCCTAGGAAAAATGGGTGGCACTTTTCCAGGTGTTCGATATATGGGTACTGAATGAAGAGTTTTCTCGTATTCGTATCACCTTGATTATGAAAGTTTTTTGCTTTCTTATCTTGGTTCACATTTATTTTTATGAAATGTGTTATGAAAAGGAAGTTTTATTTTTTTAGTTCTTTTAAAATATAATTTATTGTGAAATTGGTTTCCATACAACACCCAGTGCTCATCCCAACAAGTGCCCTCCTCCCTGCCCATCACCCACTTTCCCCTCTCCCCACCCCCCATCTACCCTTAGTTTGTTCTCAGTCCTTAAGAGTCTCTTATGGTTTGTCTCCCTCCTTCTCTGTAACATTTTTCCCCCCTTCCCTTCCCCCCTGGTCTTCTGTTAAGTTTCTCCAGATCCACATATGAGTGAAAACATGGTATCTGTCTTTCTCTGCCTGACTTATTTCACTTAATACCCTCCATTTCATCCACGTTGCTGCAAATGGCCAGATTTCATTCTTTCTCATTGCCAAGTAGTATTCCATTGTATATATAAACCACATTTTCTTTATCCATTCGTCAGTTGATGGACATTTAGGCTCTTTTCATAATTTGGCCATTGTTGGAAGTGCTGCTATAAACATTGGGGTACAAGTGCCCCTATGTATCAGCACTCCTGTATCCTTTGGGTAGATTCCTAGCAGTGCTATTGCTGGGTCATAGGGTAGATTTATTTTTAATTTTTTGAGGAACCTCCACACTGTTTTCCAGAGCGACTGCACCAGTTTACATTCCCATCAACAGTGCAAGAAGGTTCCCATTTCTCCACATCCTCGCCAGCATCTATAGTCTCCTGATTTGTTCATTTTAGCCACTCTGACCGGCGTGAGGTGATATCTCATTGTAGTTTTGATTTGTATTTCCCTGATGATGAGTGACATTTAGCATCTTGTCAGTGTGTCTGTTGGTGAAAAGGAGGTATTAAACAGACAAAAAGTATACTTAATCCCACCATTGTAGCACAGCTATTTTGATTTTTTGTGTGGATGTGTCTTCGTTTACAAGCAAACATAATTTTTCCATGGCATGATCACATTTCTGTTTCCTTTAAAAAGAGAGCAGTCTACAGTTTTCTGTTTTGTTTGCTTTTCTCTGGCTCAGGAAGGTGACATTTGGGATAAAGGTTAAGCCACAGTTTTTAGGATCCTGGAGATCCCTGCCAGGTGGTTCCTTGCAGTTCATCCCTGCAAAAAGTGTTTGTGGGTGTGGCCATCCCTATTTTTACCAAGCACCCCCCCCCCCGCCCTTTTCTTCTTTTCCTGTATCAATAAGGAAAATGCCTTGAAAGTGGAAATAATTAAGAGCCCCAACTGACACCCACTTCACTTTTAATATCGAACCACATGAATAAAAACTGTAGATCATTATTATTTTAGAAAAACCAATGGTGAAATGACCCGGGGTGACTGTCAGGTTGTGCTGTAGGATGAGTCTGTAGGCCACAGGCCCCCTGGATGCTAGAATGAGGAAGGTTTCACAAGCTGTGGTGCATCCTGTTTCCTTAGAAAAAAGTCGGCTGGTGTGGGCCGACTCCCTGCACTTTAATCCAGAGTGAATGGAGGGGTGGGTAGAGGCCTTGGTAGTGGAGCTGCTTCACATGGGTGCCGCCTTGTTCTTCCCAGAGTTCTCCATTCCACTCCTTACCCTGCCTCCACCATCCATGGCTCCTGCAGCCTGAGCCCCTCTCCTCCCAGCTTTGGCCCAGCCAATTAACCCCAGCCCTCCTTTACACATTCTAGGATGCAGCCTCCCACCTTTTAGAATCCCTGTCAGCTCCATTTCTGGTTCTCAGAGATTTAATAGGGAAACTTACTCCACTGGGGGCTCCTCCTGTTCTCTGTGGTTACAGGTTTACACCCTTCTGTGCTTTGATTACCTTAGTTCTCTGTGACTTTAGAAAGGATTGGTTCCATCTGAAACTGGGGCTCCATTTCTTTTCGTTAGAATGAAAATAACCAGTTTTACATAATATACAATTTACCTAATAACTCCCACTTTCTGAAATATATCTAAGAATAAGGAATTAAGCCAAATACACCCGTGCCAACATTGACTTCAAAGTTACACTAAATCTCACATAGGTAGATTGTGAAAGTTCTCTAGGTCTTGACTGTAGGCCCTTAGTTTCTGTTTTTGATTAAGTTCCATGATGGAATTGTTTTTTGGTTTACTAAAATGAGATCAGGGACCCAGGAGCAGGTGCTGAGTGACCAAGTGGTCTGTCAGCAAAGGAAGAGATGTTAAAAAGGGACAGTGTGGCCTTGTTCGCCTCAGGGATGCAGTGTGGTGTCATTATGGAAACCTTATCGTGAGGGTCTTGGGCCATCGTTAAAAAGGTCATATATATTTTTTATGGGCCCCTGCTTAAAATGGCAGGGAAAGTGGGAGGACCACTTTTTCCTAGAGTGTTGTCAGTATATCTGTCTTCTGAACGTATCTTCAGTGTCTCGTTACCAGGACATTCCACAGCTTAGGATTTTAGATATAACTTCTTAAAATCCTCTCCTTCTTCACTTCTAACCCGCCTTGTGTTAGCCAGTTACATATTCAGAATTCTCAATTCTTAATTTTAGAATTAAGATTGGTCAATTTTACAGGTGGATTATAAGTTTAGTATAAATACAGTCAAAATCCCAAATAACAGTGTGATTACAGCTAAATCTAACTGTGTGCGTGGGAAAGATAATGGCAAAAAAAGAAACGTTGTTTTAAGAAGCAGAATTGTGGGTATTTAAAAGATATGGAAAAGCTTGTTGATTAACAAGCTATATTTTACTGTTTTTAGGATAAAATACTACTTTTGGCAGAGTCATGCCTTTGCAAATCATATGGTTAAAAACTTGCTCTTTAAAAACACAGATGCACACTCTATGCACTGTATATGCTGTATATTAGCTAACTTGACGATAAGTTATATTTAAAAAAACAAAAATAAAATTAATTTCACCTATTTCTTTTTACTTTTGAACATGGCTACTAGAAAGCTTTAAATCACATATGTTGTCTACAGTATTATTTCTGTTGAATAGCATTGAGGTAGAAAGCCTGAATGATATAAAGTCAATGTAATAGGTAAAAAATAACAATGGAAAATAAAAACATAGACGCAGGTGCATACAAGTAATATGACAATGGCATTGCACAGAATCTGGAAGAAAAGAGAAAAGCATGGAGAACTTAACATTACTCCTGCACAGTATACCTCAGCAAACGTCCTTTGAGGGCTTGCTGGGGTGACGCACTCCACCCATTTTCTTGTGCAGCAAACAGACAAACTGAGAAGCATCGTCTTTAGGATGAACGCTGGCAGAGAGAGGCATCAGTGGCCAGGTTTGGAGGGCGGATGAGGGTAGTAAGCCAGGACCCACCCAGGTCTTGTGCACAGACAGGGGGAAGGCAGGTGGCTCTTGAGATTCTAGAATAGGTTACGGTGGGGGCGCCTGAGTGTCTCAGTTGGTTAAAAATCCGGGTCATGAATTGGGCTCAGGTCAAGATCCCAGGGTCATGAGATTTAACCCCGCATTGGGCTTTGTACTGGATATGGGACCTGCTTGAGATTCTCTCTCCCTCTCAGCCCCTTCCCCGCTCGCATGCGCACACTAGCACTCACTCTCAAAAGAAAAAAAAAAAAGAATTGGTTATGGGGAAAGAGCTTTTTTAAATCAGGAGGAATGGAAACCAAAGACAGGAATTTTAAAAGAATTGTAAAGTAACTTTTTCTTTCAAATCTGCAACTACCTCCCAGGGAGTCCTCTCAGTAGGTACCAAAAAAAGGCATCTGTTCCTAAAAATAAAACCTCTTAGCACAATAGGAATAGGTGAATATTTCCTTATGAGAATAATTATTCTTTGATCTCCTAGCCAAAATTCTTTCTTAGTAGGAGAATAATAAAAAAACAATGAGACATACACACATACATGCAGTGGAGTAAGGTAAGAAGAGCCCACTAACAAAGTAGATGTGTAGACATTCCCACGGGAAGGTTACAGGCGTACTCAGTGACAAAAGCCAGGTATAGGATTCATAGGCATAGCGTGAACCCCTGCGTGTAGATAAATTTAAAACTGATTTCATTGTATATTGCACATACATAAATATAAGCACAAAGGTCTCAGGACACGTGTCTGGTAAGGAAAGGGAGAAAACGGTTTTCTCTTCTTAGTCTATTTTGCTCTGACTTTGCCTATATGAGTATTTTTCTATGTGGACGCATTACTGTGTCATTCGTATAATATGTGCATGTGGGCACACATGGGTATATGCACTCTCAAAGCCAAAGCTAGCAGCCTATCAAATGATAATATGCAAAATGTATTTCCATTTTTGAGTGGAAAATGAGAAAAGCATGCTCACTCCTGGAATGCTTATTTGCCATTGTTGTGGAAATTATTAGCCAGTGTGATTAGACAAAAGGAAGAAAGAAGGGGCATAAATAATTGGAAAGGAGGATGGGGCACCTGAGTAGCTCAGTCAGTTGAGCATCCGACTCTTGATTTTAGCTCTTGATCCCAGGGTCAGGGGATCAAGCCCCGCTGTCGAGTGCGTGCACTCTCTCTCTCAAAGATAAAAAATAATAAAAATAAATAGCTAAAAATAAATAAATAATTGGGAAGGAGTAGGCAAAAATGATCATTTGTTGGAAATGAAATGATTAAATTCTACCTGGAAAGCCACAGAGAAATTTCATTGACACTTAGAAACAGCAAATAAATATGTATACATTATATGCATGTAGAATTCTATAAACGAGTTATTTTGGGAAAGCTGCTTACAGGAATTTTTAATAAATGGTTGTCTCTGAGGAGTAAGGAGGGGTTGGAGGGGAAACTTGCTTTGTAAATTTTTTCACTTTCACTTTTAAATGAAATTGTGTATCATGTTTATGTGTTAATGTAGCAAAAAATAACTAGCTTAAAAATGAAGTAATCTTCTTTGAATAACTTTTATTATCTTAATATTTAATATTTAAATATTATTTAAATATTTCAGTATTTAAACTTTTATTTGAATAATAGCTATTCCCCTAATAATCAAGATAAGACAATTAGGAATACTTGGACAAACATGTAAAATAAAAGGAGAAAATAGAAAACCCCAGACAAAGGTAACAGATTGGAAAATATGAAACAAAACATTTTGTAACAAAACAGCACATTTGTGATTACAAGGGAAATAAAGCATGCAAAAAAAGTATTTGCTGTGGCCAGATTACAAGGAAAGGGCCTGAGTGTGACTTTAGGGGAGCCAAGGATTTGAAGCAGAGAAATGACATAAGACTTTCCAACAAGCCCTCTAGGTGATTTTAATATTTATCCTTTGTTGAGGACAACCACTTTATACATTTATTGTGGTTTATTATTACTATTTTAAGATTATATTTTTAAGTAATCTGTACACCCATCGTGGGGCTTGAATTTGCAACCCAGAGATCAAGAGTCGCCCGCTCCACTGACCGAGCCAGCCAGGCCCTCCTGTTTATTATTTTGTATTGAAATTACTCCTGGGGCACCTGGCTTGCTTGGTGGTGGGGCACGTGACTCTTGATCTTGGGGTTGTGAGTCCAGGCCCCATGTTGGATGTAGAGATTACTTTAAAAAAATAATAAAATCTTTCTCAAATTCCACATATGAATGAAACCATATGATATCTGTCTTTCTCGAACTTATTTCGCTTAGCATAATACACTCTAGTTCTATCCACGTTGTTGCAAATGGCAAGATTTCATTCTTTTTCGTCACTGAGTAGTATCCCATTGTGTGTGTGTGTGTGTGTGTGTGTGTGTGTACGTATATATACGTGTATATACGCATATATACATATATGGACATATACATACTACATCTTTATCCATTTATCAGTCAATGGACACTTGGGCTCTTTCCATAATTTGGCTATTGTTGATAGTGTTGCTGTAAACATTGAGGTGCATGTGCCCCTTTGAATCAGCATTTTTGTATCCTTTGGGTAAATTCCTAGTAGTGCAATTGCTAGGTCGTAGGGTAGTTCTGTTTCTAAGTTTTTGAGGAACTTTGAGGAACCTCCATTCCGTTTTCCAAAGTGGCTACCGCAGTTTGCATTCCCACCAACAGTGCTAAAGGGTTTCCCTTTCTCTGCATACAAAACTCAACAGATTAATATGCAGGAAGGGAAGGAAAAATAAGGTAAAAACAGAGACGGAGGCAAACCGTAAGAGACTCTTAAATACAGAGAACAAACTGAGGGTTGCTGGCAAGGAGGTGGTAGGGGATATGTGAAATGGGTGATGGGCATTAAGGAGGGGACTGTTCAGGATGAGCACTGGGTGTCACATGTAAGAAGTGAATCGATGGGTTCTGCTCCTGAAGCAAAGACTGCACTGACTGTTAACGAACTTGAATTAAAAAAAAAAAAAATCTTTAAAAAATAAAAAAAGAAATTACTCTATACTTGGTCTTCCTGGAGGGCAGGGACCATGTTTTCTTAATCTTTAGCAGTTACGACAGTCTATGGCTTCAGTAAACGTTACCTGAGTGAAACCGAGATCTATTGAGGAGTGGACGCTGCAGGACCACTGGATCTAGAGGCTGTGGAAAGGTTGTAGAGTGGTTCCTGTATTCAGGTATTCATTCATTTATTTATTCAATAAATTTTATAAAAGCAGCTGCTCCTTGCCAGGTGGTATGCTGAGGTTACACAAGAACTACAACAGCTCTTACTTTTGAGGAACTTAAAGGGAAAGGCAGATGAGCTGGGACTTAACACAGATGTGCTAAGTGTGAGAGAACCACTCCTAGCATTGCTGGGGTCACAGAGGACCGCCCCTCCCAGCCTCTGCAGGTGGGAGTCAGGAAGAGCGGGAGGGCTCCCGTCTGCTTTCCCCTTAAAGACTGAATGAGTTGGCCAGATAACATGGGGAAGGGAGAGGAAGATGGGCCGAGGCCAGAAAGAACAGTCTGGTATTGGGTGTGTGGCAGGACCTGTGTGCAGAGCAAACCATAGGTAAGTATTTCTGGGTCTCAGTTTTCATTCATTTAATAATATTTATTGATTCATTTATTTTCAAGAAACTTGATTTAAAGGTGGAAAGATAGGAGGCTGAAGAGGAAAGGAGGCACTAGATCATTGAGAACCTTATTTGGTACAGTTGAGACTTTGGACTTTATCTTCAGGTGGTGGGAGCCACTGAAGGATTTTAAGCCAGCGTGGGATTTGTGTTTGGGATGGCTCCTTTAGGCAGCTGTGTGGAGGAGGGGCTGGAGGGTACAGGGCTATGGAGTTAGGGAGATCCTGGGGAGACCGCTGTGGTCATCTGAGTGAGAGAATAAAGCCTGAGCAGGTCAGCACGGGATAGGTACAATTAAGTGTTTGGCAGGAAAAACGGGCAGTACACTCGGTAATTGACTGGATGTGGAGAGTGTAAGAGAAGGAAGAGTCCAGAGTGACTCCCAGGTTTCTGTTTCTGCTGGTGCCACCAGTGGGACAGAGTACAGGAGGATAAGCAGGCTTGGCATGGACAGATGGTCCTTCTCCGTGAGGTGATGGCTGAAAATGTGAAATGCAGGAAGAGGCTTGGGAGAGAAGCTGAGTTTAGCTGTGGCAGTGAAACAGCAGGTGGGGTAGCTGGGCAGTAATGTGGTAGACAGTCCAAAACTACAGGGGGAAAGTGTGGGCCTGGAAACTCGAGCATGGTTGAAGCTTGGGCGAAGGTGTAGAATGGACCAGACGAGGGTTAAAGATGGAACCCTGCCCATGAAATCTAACAAGCTGGGAGAAGCGAAGGAACACATTAAGAAGCCAGAGGAGGAGAGAAGTAGGAGGGAAACCGGAGGGAGGGTACTTGTGCGAGCCGTGGGAGGAGGCAGATTTTGCAAAGAATTGCTTCAGAGTTTCAGATACCACAGAAAGGTCAGATAAAATAAAGATCCGACTGTCGATTAGATTTGGCAGGTAAGGTGTTATTGGTGACCTTGGCAAGAAGTTTCAGGAGAGAGAGAGAGGAACAGAAACCAAATTGCAGTGGTTGAAGAAGGAGCAGGAGGTCAAGTGGAGATGGACCATGCAGGCGGTTCTTTTGGGAAGAAGCAGAGCTGAGGCCCGAGGAGGAAGAGGCTTTATGGCCTTACCAGGAACAAAAAGACTACTGGCTTTTCTTCTATGTAAAAGAAATGATTATGTTATTTCCCAGTTAATTTTATAAAGAACATTGTGTGGTTCTCTGCTATGTTTCCAAAAATTATTACCAAAATCAGGCAGAGCTGTATGCTACTTTAAAGAAGCAAAGTGGCCTTATCTTCAGACAAAAATTATGTGTAGCCTCTGTCCGTAGGTCGAAAGGCATGGCAATACATTGACAGATGATTGTGCAGAGCCGAATCCTTTAAAGAAGTAACTGAAATTCCCGAATATTTTTCACTTTACACTTGGTGATTTCTTTTTTTCAGAAAGGAGTTCTGGCCTGTAGGTATTATTTGATTTTCGTTTATTTTAATAATAAATATTTCAGCAGTGTAATATCACTGTAGTAATAATCATGTACGTGGTCAGATTTAATTTATGTAAGATTGCATTTCATCGCAGGTACTGATGATATTGTAGGTCCTGAAGGCATGGAGAAATTTTGCGAAGACATTGGTGTTGAACCAGAAAATGTAAGTCTAGCCTATTAAGTTGGGCAAATCGGTTGATTATTTTTCTTGTCTTTTGTCCCTTGACAAATAAAGCAACAGTAAAGAAGGAATGGTGTGTTAGTTTTGTGAGGCAATCTAAGAAACAAGTTCCAATTCTAATTGGATTTCTAAGCAAAATTTTTTTGTTTTAATTGGCATGGTGTAACTAGTCAGTCATGTTTTCCTCTTGTTTGTTTCTTGTATCTAAAAGGTACGATAGTAAAGTAATTAAACTAGATGTTTAGAAAGTGTTATGGGCATGTGTACCTCCCGTGAGAGATGAGCTGGGGGGCCGAGTCATAGTCTATTCTGTACCTTTGTCCCCCTCCCTAGTTGTTCAGCATAATGTAGAGTTTGTCCAGATTTTTGAGTAATTATTCATAGGGGTTTGGAATAAGTTGTAATTATCAAGAATCTTTCATAGCTCTTTCACTTCCGATTAAATTTTAACTCAGGGATTGCTTTTTAGTATAAAGGCCTTAAGTGTTTCCTTTAAAAATTTTTTTTGAGAAGTTATTTTATATGCTTAATTATTTTTCCCAACTCTTATCGTCATGTTATTGTTGAATATTTTTTTCCTGTTCCTACATCATCTCTCTTACACTAAAATGAAAAGTTATGCTCATACAGGTGCCCTGGTTCATTAACTCTGCAGTTTAATATTGCATTAGCCTCCAATTTAACAAATATGTCTAAGGTCCTAAATGAGTTTATGATGGGGAAGAGATCACAAGTGATCATCCCCCTCGTATAGACTCTTCTTGGAAGATAGGTGCTGCCCATGCACATATGTCATGCTCTTAAAACTGGAAATTAAGACTTCACACTTTGGGGGTGCCTGGGTGGCTCAGTCGGTTGAGCGTCCGACTCTTGGTTTCAGCTCAGGTCATGATCTCACGGTTTGTGAGCTTGAGCCCTGCATCGGGCTCCGTGCTGGCAGAGAGGAACTTGCTTGGGATTCTCTCTCACCCCCTCTCTCTGCCCCTCCCCCAGTCGCTCTCTCTGTCTCTCTCTCAAAAATAAATAAATAAACTTTAAAAAATTAAAAAAAAAACAAACAACTCTAAAGACTTCACACTTCATTCTTAAAACTTTTCTTACCCTTGACATTTGTATGCCTCTGTCCTCTCCCAACTCCCTCCAACACCTTACATTTTCTTTTTTTTTTTTTTTTAATTTTTTTTTTCTTTTTTTCAACTTTTTTTTTTTTTTATTTATTTTTGGGACAGAGAGAGACAGAGCATGAACGGGGGAGGGGCAGAGAGAGAGGGAGACACAGAATCGGGAACAGGCTCCAGGCTCTGAGCCATCAGCCCAGAGCCCGACGCGGGGCTCGAACTCCCGGACCGCGAGATCGTGACCTGGCTGAAGTCGGACGCTTAACCGACTGCGCCACCCAGGCGCCCTGACACCTTACATTTTCTAAAGAGCCTTTTGCTCATTACGTGGATTTTTGTCTTGTAGTTTTTATTTTAATGTGATCTAGTTCAGTATCTTAATGAACTATTCATTTTGGTATAAAGGTTTGGGGAGAACTGCCAGTAGTATTTTGTCTGATCTTGCCCATAGACTAGTCATAAGCATAGAAAAGAACACTTCAGGGGCACTTGGTGGCTCAGTTGGTTGGACGTCCGACTTTGGCTCAGGTCATGATCTCGTGGTTTGTGGGTTTGAGCCCCTTGGCAGGTTCTCTGCTGAAAGTTCAGAGCCTGTAGCCTGCTTCGGATTCTGTGTCTCCCTCTCTCTCTGCTCCTCCCCTGCTCGTGCTCTGTCTCTCTGTCTCTGTCTCTCTCAAAAATAAAACATTTTTTTAAAAAGATTAAAAAAAAAAACCACACTGGCTTATGAAAGAAGTTTCCTGATGACAGCTGGGCCAATGTTGGCAGAGTGTTTTCTGGACTGAATAATAAGAGGGGCAAGAGTGAGTTGGACCTGAGAACAGACCCAAAGGTTCTCTCCCTCTCTCTCTTAAATTTTTATTTAGTTTTGGGAGAGCACAAGCTGGGGAGGGACACAGGATGGGGACGGGATCCGAAACAAACTTTGCGCTGACAGGCTGACAGCAGCAAGCCTGATGTGGGACTCGAACTCCCGAACCACAAGATCATGAGCTGAGCCAAAATTGGATGCTCGACCAACTGAGCTACCAAGGTGCCCCAGACCCAAAGGTTCTGCCCAGGGGACTGTCATCAGCATGTGATCAGAGGTGGGCAACAGGGCCGGAAAGGGAGGAGATTGGGAGGCCAGGGTCAGGCTGCAGGTGTGAGAGGCACTGTCTGAACATTTATTCTCAGAGGCCCGGAGGCCTGTCAGGTGGGAGGGAGGGCTGGTGTTGATTCTAACTGAAGAAAGGCACAGTTCTTCAAATAGCAGTACTCCGTAACAGAGAGCTGCTGCTATTATCCTTTTGGGGGGCAATGGTGTCCCTTAGTCTCCTCTTAGGAATAGAACTAGACTTAACATGTTGAATCACATTGAAGACTAGGAAACTGAATTCAGAAGATTATTCTAAAGTATTTATTACTGTACTTCAGTTCTAAGCTGCCATTAATAGAGGTTGTATATCATTACTAAGAAGGAAAAAATGTTGCTAAATAAACTCTGATATGCATCCATTTGGAATGCATCCCAACTTCAGAAATGTTGACATTTGAAAAATAAGAAGTAAAATTGTTTTTAAAGCCTTGTCCTCATTGTTGAGTTAGCACTTTCAAATACTTTAAAGTACTTAAAACCTTCACCTTGCCTGATACTTATAGCCTAGGAAATTTAAGCAGGTTTGTAAAATTCAAATCTACTGTCATTTACTACGGCCACAGCAAAACCTTTTGTTTGCCTAATTAGCTTCCTTATGAGCTACCATAAGAAAAGTCCATTTTGTGTAAAGAAATACTCATCGTGAATATCTACTTTGACTTTTTAGCCACATTTCATGCATACTTGTGTGTGTTTCTGTGCCCTAACCATTTTTTTTTTTAATTTAACAAGTGTTTATGTGGAACTTTAAATCTTTCTTATTGAGCATTTAGTATATATACTGTTTGAGAACATAGGAAGTTTGAGTTCTAGAATGTGGGTTAGGGGCGCCTGGGTGGCTCAGGCGTTGAGCATCTGACTCTTGATTTTGGCTCAGGTCATGCTCCACATCCGGCTCAGTGCTGACCATTCAGAGGCCACTTGGGATTCTGTCTCTCTTCTCTGCCCCTTCCATGTGCACACGTGCTCTCTTTCTCTCCCTCTCTCTCAAAATAGTTTTTTTTAAAACTGAAAATGGGGGTTATTTCACCTAGGTAAATTGTTATGTGGGAGTCAGAATTCCAAGAAAAGCTGAGGGATGAGGGGAAATCCACTAATGTGTAAATATTTGGAAGAACATGTGTGCTCTTTTGGGGAAGTTTGGGTCTCTTAAGTTAAAAAATTTTTAACGTAGGGGCGCCTGGGTGGCTCAGTCAGTTGAGCTTACAGCTTCGGCTCAGGTCATGATCTTGTGGTTTGTGGGTTTGAGCCCCGTGTTGGGTTCCATGCCGACAGCTCAGAGCCTGGAGCCTGCTTCAGATTCTGTGTCTTGTCTCCCTCTCTCTCTGTCCCTCACCTGTTCATGCTCTGTCTCTCTCTGTCTCAAAAATAAATAAACATTAAAAAAAACTAAAAAGAATTTTTTAACCTATTAAGCAATGCTGTTTTGTGATGGTGTGCATATGTAGAAACATTGGTTTACTAATCAGTGCTAGTAATCTACCTAGTAATCTAGATTGTTTAATCTAAAAAACCTAGTGACTTTAAAAATTGGTATGTACTGATTTAATTGAGATTTGATGAAAGGGCTTAGAGATTCAGTGGGTTCTCACTGCTAATCACTTCTAACGTGGAAAACCATAGAGTCAGCATCAAGAGAAAGCTTTTCATTAATCTTGCAGCTATAAATTAGACAAAGCTGGACATTTTTAGTCCACAAGCTAGCTTGCTGGCAAACGCAAGGACCGACTTTCTGAACCTCCTAAATAGTATTGTTCTGCAGTACTTAATTTGTGTAGTGGCTTTCAGAGGCCAATTAAATCATCTGGAGTGATTTCTAATTGACTGCTTGCCTTACTTTTTTCATGTTACATCATCCCATTCCTTTTACCACCGTCGCCATCTGACCCAGTGGGGCACGTGGGTGATAGATTAATGGTTGGGTTGGTTCTTCCAGCCGTCGAAATGAAGCCTTCAGGTCCTGTGTAAAGAAATCAAATTAGCTGCCAAATGTGGAACATGCTAGTCCCTGGCCAATTTTCACAGGTCTATTTTCTTACCATTGATTTTTTGTTTGTTTGTTTGTTTGTTTGTTTTGTTACAACAAATGGAGATGTAGCCATTTAGCAGTGAATATGTGATCCCCAGGTCAGGACTTGGATGTCCGTTAGGTGTGGACAATGTCCTGAGGCACGCAGTCCCACAGAGTGGCAGGATGGTCCTCGGAAATCCCTGTCCCTCTTCTTTACCCTCTTCTTGGATGGATGGCCTCAGCTCTTTCCCTCTGCAGAGCCCTGGATAGTTGGAAGCTAGATGCGCTTTTGAAATGTAATTTTGTCTTTACTCCTTCAGGTGTTTATTAAACTCACTGGCAGTATCTCTGTGTCATCTTTTCTCTAAAGCAGCTAAGTGACAAGCAGTGCCATAAACTAGAGTTGTTACAGTTCCTGATGCCTACAGAGTTTCAGAAGATTCACTAAAAGCAAGAGTGGCGCCCCGCTGAGAAGTGATTGGGCCCTGTCACTCATCCTGTGCTCATTCCAGGCACAGCGCTATTTAAGTGGGATGTGGGGCCACTTCACAATAATTTTCTTCAGTGTGTATAGTTCAGCTCACAAACACTAATGTATTTGTGGTACAGCTGCATTATTGTGTATGACTCACCACTTGCCTTTTTATTTTTCAGCCCTCTGATCTACAGCTTGCTCTTTTCACTAAATCTTGGAGATTGTTCCCTGTTTGTACTGATAACTCTACTTCATTTGTCTTAATGGCAGCATAGTATTCCTTTGTATAGAAAGTATTCAGCAAGGAAGTATATACTTAGTCCCTGATTAATGTTGGGTTGTTCTCAGTCTTTTGCTGCTATAAATAATTCTGCAGAAAATATTGTTGAATATACATCTTTGTGTTCGTGCACAGGTATAAGTTATAATATAACTTTCCTTAAGTGGAATTGCTGAGTCAAACACTGGTTTTAATTTTGATAAATACTGCAGAATTGCCCTGTGGAGAGGTTAATGGCTTTACATTTCCACCATTCTGCATCATAAGAGTTCATGTCTCCCCAAGCCCTTGTCAGCAGATGAATTACCAAACTTTTGGATGTTTCCCAGCCTAGAACTCATTTTTGAAGTTACCCTGTTGATATTTCAGTGACTAAACTGCGGCGAACAGAAGCATTTGGAGAGTTGTTAATAGGATTAATTACTGAGATCTGTCGTTCTGATTTGATTGGTCTGTTTTTTTGTTTGTTTTTATGCAGGTAGTTATGCTTGTCCTAGCTTGGAAATTGGATGCACAAAACATGGGTTATTTTACTCTGCAGGAATGGTTAAAAGGAATGACTTCTCTACAGTAAGTCCCGCGGCTGCCCTGGTCGGGAGGCGGGGTGGCGTCCTTGCACTCCCCAGCTGGCTGCCTCCTCCCTGGCGGGTCAGGAGCCTGGGTTGGGTGACTGCAGGAAAGCCGGGTGATCTGGCAAACTTCACCTGTGGCTATAGGTGTAAAGGCCAAATCCCATTTTCATGATGAAGAGAAGACAGTATGCATGAAGTTTTGCAATTATAATTTTTATATAATGTGTATTGTTTATTTTAGTATTCTTCTAGAGCAGAGCTGCCCAATAGAAAATAGACCAGCCTCTCCTCTTCTCACAGATGTGAGCTACATATGTAATTTTAAATTTTCTAGCCGTCCCATTAAAAAAAAAGTTAAAAGAAACAGGTAAAATTAATTTTAATATATTTTATTCAACTCCAGATATCCAAAATATTATTATTCAGACATATAATCAATATTTTCAAAATTTATGAGCTGTTGTACATTCTTTTTTTCATATTAAGTCTTCAAAATCTGGTACATATTTTACATTTATGATCCCTCTCAGTTTGCATTAACTGCATTTCAAGTGCTTGATGGCCATGTGTGTCTAGTGACTGTCATAGTAGCACAGGTTCAGAGCTTAAAAAGCAAAGGCCTATCAGCATCTGGTTTACAGTTAGGGAGAAAAAGTTGACTGAAGTTTAACTTATAAATGAAAATATGTATTTTATATATTCTGATTTTACCTTTGGGCAAAATTGGAACTTCATTACTCCAGTGGTTAAAAAATAATAATAAAGAGTCTATTTGTGTTACCCAGAATGAGAAAAAAAACAGTGGTTTTATGTGTTCATTGTGTGTGTGTGTACACAAAGTTTTATTCAAGTAAACAGTTGTTACTCTGTATTCTGAATTGAAGGATACAGTTGAGATGGGTAAGTAAATATTTCAGTGGTACCTGAAGATGAAGAGCAGATTATTAACATAGTAACTTTGATCTACGGAATGACTCTTTTTTTTTTTTTTTTTTTTTTTTACTTAGGAATAATAGACTTTGACATTTACTGGATTGAAATTGGAGTGGAAATGGTTTTATGGTTTTATTCAAATAATTTTGGAATTTGCCAAAATTGTTATCCATTTGTTATTGATAACAATGCTTTATTTGCACCATGCTTTAGTAGTTCATAAGTCATTTTGCTGCTTTTCCATTTGAGCCTCACGGCTGCCTTCCTTGTGAGGAAGACAAATCAGGCTTTATCCTGCACATTTTACAAATGAGGAAACTGAGGCTTAGAAGGGACACATGGGATACATGATGTGTTAAAGTAAGTGGCAGAAATGGGAAGAAAACCCAAGACTTCTGATTTTTTTTTTTTTTTAATGTTTATTTTGAGAGAGAGCACAAGCGAGCAGGGGAGTAGTAGAGAGAGAGGGAGAGAGAGAATCCCAGGCAGGCTCCACACTCAGCACAGAGCCCGACGTGGGGTTTGATCGTAACCGGAGATCATGACCTGAGCCAAGTCAAGAGTTGGATGTTTAACTGACTGAACCACCCAGGTGCCCCAAGACTTCTGATTCTTAAGTCGCATTCTTCCTTTAACAACTGTTGTCTGATGGCAAATGAGTTTTAGATAAAGCCATACACTTTCCTGTCATCATGCTCTAGAATTTTAGGGTTAAGTCCTCTGAAATCTCTTTAAAAATTATGCTTGTCATGTTGGGAACATCTCCTTAACAATTTTAAGTCTACTGACTTTCACTGTTTCCCCCCCCCCCCCCGCCTTTCCTAACTGCCTTCTGAATACAGCACATAATGGTTGCACTCTTTAAAGGGGGGCCCGTGTAATGATGAATGCATGGCCATATCAAGATTTTATTTCAAGCCTTCAGAGGAGGCACCATTAGTATGTTTCGGGCACATTTTCATTTGTCTTAAGAGGCTATAATATCCATTTTTAAGTAATTCTAGATTATTTTTTACATTTGCCTTTACAAAAGAATGTTACACACTCCCGGGCCTTTCCCTTGCGTTTTGAGGGCCACACCACCTGGGAAGTATGCAGTTTCCTGGGAGGTCTATGTAAGTTCAGGGAGGGCAGAGGGGAATTGCAGGGACCCCACCCCGTAGGTTCTTTGTTGGGAACCCTGCTTGCCACTCAGTGTGACACACACGGGGGCAGTTGGGTTCCTCTAGGGTACTGCCACTTGGTCCTTGTAGTTCAAGATGAGGTGACAAGCTGGGTCCACTCTAAGGGCAGGGAGGAGCCTGCTTTCTTCTTGTGTGATACGAAACTTGGAGACTGGTTTCCTCATCAAGGAGGAAGAGATCGTTACTCAGAACAACCTTTAAGGTTCTCTATAGTTCAGAATAGTCGAATTGCAAGTTTTAAGAACCTCCACTCCCCCTCCCTTAACTTCCGTAGATTCATTTGTTCAGCAAGTGTTTGGATGGCAGCGATGTGCCAACTGCAGTATTCTACATCCTGGGGAAGTAAAACTCACGAGCAAGACAGTCCTTTTGGGGCAGGGGCTCAGAAGCAAAGTTCAGCCAAAAGATCCAAAAATAGTAAGGCCACTTCTCTTTATGCTTCTCGAACTGATTACATAAGTACTGTATTTGTAAGGCATCCACACCCGGTAAATAAGAATACTCAGAGACGAATATGCTCTAGAGATAGGAAGTAGTCTGTCTACTGAATTGCCTGTTTTGTCTTCTAGTTTGGATTTTTGTCTTTTTTGCCCTTTTTTGGTTTCATTAAACCTGTCCAGTGAAGTGTTTTGAGCTCAATCTGGAATTAAAGTGTATGTGGCGATCCCTGTATTTATAATAGAATATTTGATTAAGATGCTAAGTTTGAAGAAAATGGTTACTGGACAGAGGGAGTGGAGACTATGCTCCGCTGCTCCCTGGGTGCCTCTGGCAGCACGTCTAGAACCAGGAAAGGGAAGTGATGCTCTGTGACTCCCACCTGGGCTCTCAGAACTCCATCTCCTGGACACTGGGGAGGGGAGCGAGCTGTGTGCAAGCCCCACCAGGGCCAGTGTTTTGGAAGTGCTGGAAGGAGTGACGGAGGGCATCTGGCGGGGGTGGGGGGGCCGATATGTTCATTCCACGTTCTGTAGCTCATTCTCAGTCAGGAGAAGGCACAACTCATTTCAGTGGACTGTTTGTTCTATCGCCTTGTTCCAACACGTGGGTTTAAGGTTACTTCTAATGAATCAAACTTACAAAGCTGTTTAAGCTAAACAAAAGTGTGTTAGACTTGTAGCTTACTTTGCATAGAAGTGAGGATTGGCTGGAAAAATACCTTTGGCTAAGTGAAGGGGTGAAGGCCTTTCCCCAGGGAATGGAGAACTCCTTTTGGTTTTAACCTTTGGTGCTTATTGTCCCGATTTCTGGTGCTTCTGAATCTGTAACAGGAGCAGAAGTCACGGAAGAAATGATCTCACAGTATGGCCACGTTTTGTTTTGGAAAACGGTGCTCTTGAGCGGTGTGGCACTATGTCACTCAGAAACTAACAGGAGTTTTCTTACGTGTGATACACTGGAAAGCGGGGGTGGGGAGGGGGGAGGGGGCAGGGGGGAGGCTGAAGATGTGGCTGCTTCCTGAAGTCCCGGGCTGGTTTGCTTCAACTTCCCGACAAGCCAGTTTCTTCACTTGATCTTGTTGAGTGGCCACTAGATGGCAACCTGTAGTTCGGGTGACTCAGAAGCGTGTTCCCTGCTGGGGGTCACTCCAGAGGCTCTGTGGGTCAGGGCCCTCCCCCCCCTTTTTAAACAAAACAAAACAAAACAAAACGTTTATGTATTATTGAGAGACACAGCATGAGCATTGGATGGGCAGAGAGAGGAGGAGACACAGAATACGAAGCAGGCTCTGAGCCATCGGCACAGAGCCTGATGCAGGGCTCCAATTCACAAACCGCAAGATCATGACCTGAGTCGAAGTGGGACGCTTAACCGACCGAGCCACCCAGGTGCCCTGGGGCAGGGCCCCTTTTAAAGCAGATTAAACTCTTTATTGATGGTAATAGCTCTGACATGTGTAACTGTCTTTATTACATACGTAAAGTGAAAATTGTACTTTGGTATTTTATGCTTTATACTCCAGACAGGAGATCTGAGCGTCTTAAGACAAATGAAAACGTCTTTCAGGGGACATCTTTTGCCAGGGTGGCAGCTAGACTCCCAGGCATGCTAACGAACTTCCATTTTGCCTTGCGGTTCTACCCAAAGACTCATGGCTACTTTATTTTCTTTTAGCTATGTAGCAGATGTCTAAGTGAGTGCTCTCTGCCCTTGAATCTGTTGAAACAGACATCTGTTCTTCTTCCTCTCACTGGACAGGACTAAACTAAACCCCCTGCCAAAATCTGGCCAATTTCCTGTGGCTTTGGTCCTTAACCTTCCTTTCCAGTGAAGAGGAGAGACCTCGGCCTTAAATGTTTCGGGGTTAGCTGGTCTCTCTCCTCTTTGACCCTCTGCCATATTGTTAATAAAGTATCATTAGTTATTTATGTATACAGTAAAAAATCAAACCATACAGTAGAGTCCCCAGTGCAGAGAAGGCCCTGCTCCCTTCCTGCCTCCTAGACTCCAACTTCCTGCTTTCTCGTGTGCCCTGTTAGCTTCTACCAGCCCTCTTTTGGGGGTTGGTGCTAGATCTCTAACTAGGCTGTCGGCATCTCTCTTTTTTTTCTTCCCCAGCCTTTCTCCACAGAGATTCAGAGTGAATTTTTCAAGATGCAAGCCTGATTGTGGTCTCTCCCATGGTTGGAGGTGGCTTCCAGTGTTTCTAGGATTCAATTTAAAAAACAAAAAACAGTATGGACCACAAAACCCTTTATGGCCTGGCCTCACCTCCCTTTCAGCCTTATCCTGGAACCACTTCCCCTCTGACTCTCTTCCGTTTGGTCACAGTGGGTTTCTTTAGTCTTTGAGCTTGGCATGCTCCCTTCTGCCACTGGGCCTTTGCGCATGCTGTTCCTTTTATCTGGAAAACCCTCTGCTCCAGAAATATCCTGTTTCTGCTCTCAGCCATTAGCTAACATTTCAGTCCCTTAAAGAAGCCTTTTCTGACTTCTTAAAACAGTTTTTTTTTTTTAACATTTATTCATTTTTGAGAAACAGAGCACAAGCGGGGGAGGGGCAGAGAGAGAGGGAGACACAGAATCAGAAGGAGGCTCCAAGCTCTGAGCTGTCGGCACAGAGCCCGATGCGGGGCTCGAACTCACGAACTGGGAGATCATGACCTGAGCCGCAGTCAGATGCCCAACCGACTGAGCCACCCACGCCCCTGCCTTTTCTGACTTCTAAAACAGTCTAATTGTTATCTTTTTTAGTTTTCAAACATCCGGAAGAAATACAGCACATTCTAAACTGTTGTAGATTCATAGAAGTGAAACATTTACTCTAATTTTTGACTTTTAGGTATTTTATTATCTCAGTAGATTATGGGGGAATATTTTGTAGTTAGCTACAAAAAGAAACCTTTACAAATTTATTGCTAAAGATAGATCAGTGTGCTGATCTATGATGTGAACGTATGAACGGTGTTTTAGTTTATAAAGTATATAAACTGTTTATGTTGATAATACTTTTACTGTGTATTACTTATGCTTAGTGGTAGGTGAAAGCCCTACAGGGGAACACAAGAAAGCACGTCCAGCATTGAAAAGCTTTGATTTTGCTGATGGAAATGGTGACTCTTGGTTCTCATTTTTAAGGGCTAGATATGAGGAGCAGAAAATTAGTTTGTAAAATTAGCCAATCAGTCTGCTTCCTTAGGAAAAATAAACAGTGTGTCCCTTATCTGTAAAAACAGGTTTTCATCACCAAAGCTCCCTGGAGATATAGCTGATTTCAAGTCTAGGGTAGAGAAAGTACAAGGTGAGCTGGAATATCTTGTACCATAAGCAAGGACGTGCTCAGAGACTGATGGCACATGTCAGAAGGACACTGGCACCAGCTTGAATGGGCCACTGCCCAAATGAGGACGATTTGTGCACCAAAAAGAATAAAGGCAGTAAAAGATTGTAACACTGAATAAAAAGCAAAAATCCTTAAGTCCAGAAAACGCAAAAGGTGGTGAGTAGAACTCTTCTTTATAGAATAACTTCAGCCGGTAAGGGTGATAGAGTCAGAAAAATCACCGTTTTGCATCTTCAAATGTAAAGTCGATTCGGGTGGTATCACCAGTGGAGGCTAAAACCACCGGATGGAAGGTTGTTCGGGAACAAGATTCACAGTCTCAAGATATCATCCCATAGATTACATACTGTTTCAGAGGGAAAATACCTGTTCATGGAGAATCTGGGGGATGTTACCTTAACTGAATGAGTCCATTTACCATGACTCCTAATGGGACAGACTGACGTTACAAGTCCTCTCATGGGGTGCACTGAGAAGGGCCTCACAAGCAGTGTTGTCATAACCATTTAGCTTAAGTATAATCAGAGGGAAATTATCTGACAAACGGAGATTCTACAAAACAACCGCTCTCAAAAATGGCATTGTCAAGAAAGAAGAGAGGTGACACCCTTCTGGAGACTAAGGAGATATGACACCTAAAAGCAATGCGTGAGCCTTGACTGGATCCTGGATCCAGAAAAAGCATCTGTGAAGAAAATTGAGGGAACACTGGGGAACTTTGTATATGGGTTGTATATTAGCTAAGAAAGTTTACACTGATAGAATATTAGGAGTGATGATGGTATTTAAGTGTTTAGGAGTGAAGTGTCATCATGTTAGTAAGTTACTTTCAAGTGGTACAGAAAAAAGTGCACATGAGAGCACAAATGTGACAATGTGTGTTATGAACTGAGGGGATGGGTATATGAGGGCTTGTTCATTATTCTTTCCATTTTTCTGTACATTTGAAATTTTTAACAATCAAAAACGTAGGGAAATGGGTCATCATGAATGTGTTGCAACTCCAGGGTTTTATTGTCTTTTGGTATTCTGTTTCATGTTACTGCCCCAGTTAAGTAAAAAACTCAGGTTATAATTTGCCTTTATTCTGTTTTTCTAGATGTGATACAACAGAAAAACTCAGAAATACTTTGGATTACTTAAGATCATTATTAAATGATTCTACAAACTTTAAACTTATTTACAGATATGCATTTGACTTTGCACGGGTGAGTTCTCTGGAGCCTATCCAGATGTTTCCCTCTCCTCCCGCCCTCCCCCCCCCCTTTTTTTTTAATTGCCTTTTGAGGTTTGTTTTTACATGCTGCAAGCAAAGAAGGTTGAGTAAGTTACTCCCAGGGTGCTAGTTAGGATTTCTTTCTACATGTACGCTTTCTACACTAACCCTGATTCTGGGCAAAAATGTAGTTTGTTAGCAAAAAGCTATGGTGCCAGGCCTTGAATAGCTCTTGCTATTGGCTTAGAAGTAATTTATAAACTGGCATGTAATAGACACTTTTCTAAATGTCTTTTAGATAGGCTTAGAAAAGCTTTTCATTCTCCTGAAACAACAAACCTTCACCCATTGAGTTATTGGAATAAACTGCAGATCTGATTCTGTTTCACTTCCTGTATTGTATTTGGAAATCGTTTGAATTTCTGACCTAAGCTAATTGCGGTGAACATTATTCAACCCTAATTTCCAGTCGTCATTTTGAAAAGCGAGCATCTTGTTGGTCACATCGTGAGGCTGGGCTAAGTGTGTGACCGCGGTTCTCCTGGAGCGGAATGAAGGCTCAGTTTTTCAGCCTCGTCACCGTAGGCAGTGGATTCTGAGGCACCAGTTGGCATTGTGTTCATTCGCCCGCAGTCCCCAGCCCACACGGTCACACTCCATTCAAGAGCGGTGTCGTGTTTTCTGTTAAGTTGGTGTGTTTGGTGCATTCAGGGCATTGGGCTTGATTAATCGATTGTGATTTACAGCAGAGAATTCAGTGTCAGGTGACTCCCTTTTTTCTTACCACCACGTTGGTCTTTTTCACTGCTTACGTGCTTCGGCTCTGCTAGTTCCGCACCAGAGGTTTACCCGACGGTGAATTCTGGTGCATCTGCGGTAGCACATGAGTAGTTCTCTGTGGTGTCCTCATTTGTGCATTTTTGCATGTCTCATAACCTTCACATAAAATCCCAACCCGTGAAAGTTAGAAATGGTGTGGTGAAATGCAAATACAGTGTTCCACCAAATGGCATTAGCGTAATCGTATGCAGAAGTTATTTGCCAGATGCTTTTAGAATAGATACACAGTTTGTAGGATTAAGTATTTCATCCCGCGAGATCGTTTTCCTCCCAAAGTCAGCTGTTTCTTCCTGTTTGGTAAAGTTTGTGTAGAAGCGTTCTACCTTCTCACCAAAGTAAGCCCTGTTTTCCAGCTTTTCTGTTTGGGGGCCAGAGTTGCCCACGTATCTGCCGTAGCCCCGTCGCCGGCCGTGGTCCGTCAGCGCAGCCTGTGCCCCGAGGACTCCTTTGCTCGCCTCTTGTGGCGCCTTCCACCGCAGCCTTGCCGATCCGATCGAGGCCCTCGGTCCTCCTTCTCCTTGCCTGCGCTGCTGTGGTCCCCTTATTCCTGGGCTCTGTCACATCCCCTCCAGCATCACATTAGCAGGGTGCCACTCCTCCACCTTCGGCCCCAGGGTCATTGGGCCGCCTTCCGGCTCGGCGGAGCCTTCAGTTCCCGGTGCCCGGATGTCACGTGGGGCTCCCCCATGCGCCCCCTGCAGCTGCTCTGCAGCCTCTCGAGTGACAGGCAGGGGCGTTTTCGGTCTACTTCATGGAGGAGGAGAGTGGGCCTCGGAGAAGCAGACACACTGCACCGTGGTCACTCTGTCCGCGGCAGTGGATCCAGGACTCAGACCCGGGTTCTGGCCTCAAGTCCAGGCTGCCGGTCACCCCAGGCTTCCTTTCTCCCACGGCGCCTGTGTTGCGGGGAAGTCCAGTCAGCTGAACCTGCCGCCCGCCGTTTTTGGCCTTTCTGCTTTCTGCCTTTCGTCCCTCCGGGCCTCTGCCCGAGTCCTGTTGGTGCTCTCCCAGCTCTCTCCTGCGTCGGGCGCCTGGGCCCAGCCTCCCGGGTCCTCCTGTCCTGGGGGGTCGTGCGCCTTCGCTGCATACCCTGGCGACCTCCTCCGGCTCGGCCGTGGCGTCTGGGTGGCGTCTGGGTACGACAGGCGTTCGTCTTCTCAGACCGAGCCAGAGACTGTGTCTTCTCTTTCTTCGCATCCCCAGTAACAGCCAGCAGAGGTCTTTGCTTTTGGTGAGCATTACCAGTGAATTAATAAGCCCCTTTATGGAAGGTGAAAAGCATGCATATTTAATCATTGCCAAATAGATTCAGTTTGGCTAAAATATGCTCTAAAATGGATTTAAAAGATTGTTTTCAATGTTTATTTTTGAGAGCAAGAGAGAGAGCGAGCGTGAACGGGGGAGGGGCAGAGAGCGAGCCACACACACACACACACACACACACACACACACACACACACACACACA
>NW_024412376.1:126948353-126952415 GCF_014898765.1 Herpailurus yagouaroundi | reverse complement strand
TATATATATATATATATATATATATATATATACACACACATGCTATAAATCTCACAATATATTGTCTTACTTAGTCTCTTCAAACTGTTACAACAAGATACCAGAGACTAAGTAGCGGGAATCTATTTCTGTAGAAGGGAGGCTGGGAGATCCAGGATCAAGTTGCCAGCAAGATTAGGTATCTGGTGATTGCCTGGAGCCTGATCCTTGAATGGCTGTCTTTTTGCTGTAACCTCACATGGCAGAAAGGAAGAGGGAGCTTCTGGGGTCTCCTTATATAAGCGCACTAATCTCCAGCCTCGTGACCTAACCACTTCCCAAAGCCCACGCTTTCTAATAACCATCACCTTGGGGGTTAGGATGTCAACATACGAATTTTGGGGGAGCCACAGACATTCAGCCCATAGCATACATTGTTACCAGTTTTGCTTTAAATAGGCAAAAATATTTTTGATGCACCGTCTTTGTGCTCTTTGTTTCTTTTGTGTAGATTCAGATTTCTTCCTGGTATCATTTTCCTTCTACCCAAGAAATTCCCTTTAACATTTTTCATAGTACAGCTTTTCTGGTAATGAGTTCTCTAAGCTTTTAATTTGCCTTCAATTTAGAAGGTGTTTTCTGGGTAAAAGATTTTAGATTGACTATCTAATATTCTTTCAGTACTTTTAACAATCTCTCTCCCTTGGTGTCTCGTATAATTTCTGATAAGTCTGATGTTCATTTTTCCTTTGAACATAGTGTCTTGTTTTGTTTTTTATTCTCTTTTCACTGCTTTTCAGCAAGTTGATTATGATATGCATTGGCATAATTTTCCTTATATTTATTTTGGTTAGGGCTTGTTTAGTTTTTTGAATCTTTGGACATATCGTTTGTGTTAGATTGTGAAGTTGGTCAGCTGTTGTTTCTTCATCATTTTTTCCGTTCTCCTCTGCCCTCTGTCTGGGATTATAGTTACACCTATGTTAGATGCTCGATACCGTCCCACAAGGCAGTGATGCCACGTTCAGTTTTTTGGGTCCCCCCCCATCCCCTTTGTAATATTTCTTGCTACATCTGCTAATATTAATCTTTGCTTCTGCAGTGTCTACTTCTGTTAATCCTAGCTAGTGTATTTTTAATTTTAAGTACTGTAGTTTTTCATCTTTGTAAGTTCCTTTTGAGCCTTTTTATATGTTTCTCTCCTCATTATGTGATAATATCTCCTACCTCTTGAATATCTAGAACATGTTTATAACAGTTGTTTTAACAACTTTATCTTCTGGTACCATCATGTATGTCGTTTTTGGGTTTCTTTCTATTGCTTAATTTTTATCTTGATTATGCGTCGTATTTCACAAGTTCTTTACATTCCTAGTAGTTTTTGTTTCTTTGTTTTTTGATTGGATGCTGGATATTGTGAATTTTATGTTGTTGGTTCCAGGGTTTTGTAGTATTCCTTTAAATAAGGTTTGATTTAAAAGTTTTCCTGGGGTATAATTATAGTTACTTGGAGATTGCTGTCAGTCTAGGGGTGATTCAGCTTCACCGTAAGACTCTTTTTGAGGATTCTACCCCAGGCCATGTGTGTTAGGTCCTTTCACTGTAGCTGGTAGGAATGCAGGGGCTTCCTAACCCTGCAGGAACCCTGCCTGCTTGTTTGCTGCGTGATTCCTTCCCCAGACTCAGGCAGTTTCCTCTTGCACAGACACAGAGAAGTCCTTGGCCAGTGACTAGGGAGACACTTTGTAAATGTCTAGATCCCTCTCTGTGTAGGTCCTACCTTGGTATTCTGTCCTACAAATTATAACCACCTTTGTGTCCTTGAACTCTTGTCTTTTCCAACTCAGCAAGACCACTGGACTTGGTTTGGGTTCCCCCTCCTGTGCTTTGGCCTCAGAGGGGTATCCCAACAGTGAGCTGGGATCACCGTAGGGCTTACTTCCTGTCTCCTTTTTCTCAGTGGTCATGGTCCGTTGTCCAGTGTGTAAGAGGAATCACTTCATATATTCAGTCCAATTTTCTGGTTGTTGGAAGTGAAAGGGGAAATCTGATTTCTCTTAACTGCATCTTGGTTAGAAGCAGAACTCAAGTTCTTCTTTTTCCCCCCCTCTAACGTTTTCTTTTTTCCTACTAAAACATGACTCCTGGAGGTAATAATGTGTAATTAACACAGCAGACCTTTTAAAAATCAACCTTTTAATAGAAGTGAAACTTTCTGATAGTTTTAACATCTTAAATATTCCCTGGTGTAAATAACAATGGCATATGTTAAATATTTTCATTTATACTTTAATGTACCAGGAAATAAATTATAGTACAATACCAGAAAGTGGTAAAATGAGCTCTTTGACATCTCTCCACCAAGACTATAGTCCTGAGGATGTGATTGGGTTTTTTCCCCTCACTTTCAAACCTTGTAGCCAATTAAAACTAGTGCTTGGCTGTAAAGTTGCATTCTTTTTCTCCTAATTTTACTCTGACTTGGACTTAGTCTTATGGATGCCGTGGAATTGTGGAGCTTTAGAGATGAAAGAAAGCATAAGAGGCCACTTGGTCCAGTGTTGTTGTTACGTAGATGATGAGACTGAGCCAGAAAGGAGGGGACAGCAGGAGGGCCCAACCACCGCCCCTGTGGTGCACGTCACTGTCTTCTCACAGAACCACAGCGCCTTCCCTGACTGGGAACTGTCACCACCCTGTGGTGTCTTGTTGGAGGAAGATGGTGGGACATACATTCAGGGGCTGAAATGGCCAGTTTTTCCATACGAGTGGGATTTCATCTGAGTATTTTTATGTGGAAGGGTTTTTTTCCCCCATGTAGGTATTATTATACAAGCAAATATCATTGTATGAATTCCTTTAAATAAAACAGCCATTTTTTCTTGATTCCTTTTTAATTTTTTTTAAGTTTGTTTGTTTTGAGAGAGAGAGTGTGAGCGGGGGATGGGCAGAGAGAGAGAATCCCAAACAGGTTCCACACTCTTAGCACAGAGCCCCATTCAGGGCTCGATCTCACAAACGGTGAGATCATGACCCGATCCAAAATCAAGTCGGACGCTTAACCACCTGAGCCACCCAGGAACCTCTTGATTCCTTTTTAAACAAAGGACCTATTGACAGGAAGATTGTACCAATGGAATGAGGTAAAAAACTATAGTAAGTTTTTGTTGATCTGGGAATAGTTTATGAAATACCCGTTAAATTTGATTTTTCTCTGTTCTCTGTGGCAGAGGCAGGTAGCGTGCTGAAGTCATGGAGCGAGTGGACACCTCGGAGTTTTGAGGAGGACAGATGTTGGGCTGAGGGGGCCTGAGAGCAGCAGCGTCTTAGCCTGAGGAGAGCGGGCGTTCTCGGCCCTCCCCTGGCGGGACGTTTGGACTTGGTGCAGAAAGGAGAGATGAGAGGCAGATTGAGTGAGGAGGCTGTGGGCGTGGGGGGCAGAGGGACTCGAGAGGCCTCCTAGACCAACACCGGTGCATCCACACGGGGTGGGGAGGAAAGTGGAGTCAGGAGGAGCCGCCAGGTAGAGAGCAGGGAGGCCCTCCCTGTGAGGTGCGGGGGTGCAGGGAGCAGCGGGCCATTTCTCTGGGGGGAGTCCTTGCCCTTGCAGTCCTCAAACTAAAGCTTTAAGAAGTTGTAACAGAGGGTTCTGTGGAGGCAGAAGAGCCCGGTGGGAGCCCCTCTTACTGGGAGGCGCTCTCACGCGCTTACCGGGCGACAGGGTGGTTCCCGCAGCCTCCCTGGCTGTTCGTGTTTTGCGGGCCTCAGGCTCCCAGCGCTTCTGTGACCACTCCTGAGTGGTCACACACTGACCAGTGTTTCGGGAAGATGTAGGGAGCCCCACAGATCAAAGCTCCTGTGTCATCTTCCTGTCGGTAGAATAGCAGCTGAGTCATGTCTGTCCATGCAAATTAGACGTGACTGAGCACGTCACTCATAGAGTTTACTAAGGAAAGTTTTCCTAGGCCTCGTTCAGCAACCTCTTACCAGAGAATCCCACCCGACTCTAACCTACACCTGTTGCGGTGGTTTGAGTCACTTCCCCTAATAAACTTCTTACTTCTTAACCAGTGTGTCTGTCTA
>NW_024412376.1:126919569-126948343 GCF_014898765.1 Herpailurus yagouaroundi | reverse complement strand
CCAACACACACACACACACACACACACACACACACACACACACACACCCTCCACTTCTCACGTTTTCATTGTGAATTAGGAAGAAAACAGAAGGTTTTGTCCTGGGCGAGGACAAAAGCAGGAAGAGTATGCAGTCATCTAATCCCAGGTTGGTTACCCTGAAAATCTGGCCAGTTTTATCTTTAAGATTACGCTGTGGTTATTGTGGACACCGAGGTTTGCCCAGCAGGTACTCGTAAAGCTAATTGGACCCTATGCCTCAGTATTTCAGCCTCTCTCCTCGTTCCTTCTCAGGGAAGCGACGTGGTACTCGGTGAGGAGCTCAGGCTCGGACTCACACTTCCTAGTTCATGTTATTTAGTGCCCCGTGTGCCTCAGTTTCCTTATTTATAAAGTGGGGATTATAATCATGCCTGTCCTGACACGGTTGTTGTATTAAATGAGTTTAAGGCACTTACAACAGTTTCTGGCACAGATTAAGTTTTTCGTAAAAGTTACCCATAGAATTGCAAATAGTTGTTGTGTTACTCTTCACGGGCATTGTTTAGGTTGTCTGCATACCTCAAGTCTCAAATAATGACTTGTTTTCCAAGAATAGTGCTTACAGTAATACGGTCTGTGCCAAATAAAATGACAAGGAGAGACTGTGCCTGTTGGCAGATTTTTTTTCTTTTGTTCTAAAGGAAGTGTCAATAGTTTAGCTTAATTAAGTAATTGCCTTGCACACATTGTTATCTGTAAGTGAGTTGCTGGGTAAGTTCTAAGAGCGTAATTATTTAGTTTCATTTTTCCCAATGAGAGGGGACTCTTGGTTTTTTTGGACTTTTAGCTTGTTTTTAATGTGCATTAAAAAAAAAAAGCTCCCGCTCAAAAAACTGATTTACTGCATTGTCAGTTTTGTAAACTGAATCACAGTAAGCTTTGAGTCCTTTAGCATTATTTTTCCCTTACGTTTGTTTTCTTAGGTAGCTGTGTTGAGGAGGACTGCGTTCTCTCTTTATTTTTTGTAATCCTTGTGGTCTCAAGCGAGAAGTGCAGGACGCGTGTCTTCCGTTTTCAGTTTAGGCCTTTGGATCTCACACACCGATTTCCGACTTGGTTCTTGCCATCTATGTCTGTGAATTGTGGTCACATATATTGTTTCTTGAGCTCATCTGGTAAAGGCTGTCTCGAAAATTTTAGGGAGTTTTTTTATTTTGAAGGCTTTTTTCCTTCATCATTTTAATAATTCAAGGTCCATCCCCCTTTTCACATACAAGTCTTAAGCTGTGAACACTTTGTGAAAATTGGAACTAGATCATCCGGAACAGTTGGGGGCCTCTGATACAGCATATCTGGATACTGGATGTGAAAGATGTTAGAAGATTCGTCTTTATAATACCATACTTACATTTACATATTTACCGTTAATTGCTTTGTTTCTATTATTGTTTCTTAAGTCACTTGAGCCATTTAAGGAAAAAAATGATTAATCTTCACGTTTTACAAGAAGACCTATCCTGGAACAGTCTTACATAAACATGAGTGCTTCTTAAAAGTATATGTATTAGAACTTTAAATCAGACCTTAATAGAACTTCATTACTCTCTACGTTAGCTATTGTTAGACTTCAGCCTGAGGAATGCATTTATTCCATATACAAAACATAACTTCCTCAAATCTTCAGATACATTCCTTTGGTTTTACGCGGCACCGCTAAGAGGCCTGATTCATCTGTAACTGCTTTTTAAAAATCTGTGTTTAAGGAGGCAGCAAGGCAGAATCTAGTTGTGTATTGTAGGGAGTTAGTGTATCTTTGGTGTATAGAACCTGTTTGGTTCCTATTATTAGAAAAATATAATTGTTTTTTAATGTGTTATCTTACGTTGAATGCAAGTGCGTGAAATATATACCTACACGTTTTGGGTCAGGAGTAGGCAGGAAGGAAAGTTTCGTTTGTTCTCCTTTAACCTTGATGGGCCTTCGGGGATACTGAGCGACTCTTGCCTGTCTCTCTCAAGGCACTTTCTGCTTAGATTCTGACTTTGAGATGCAGAAATCTGTCCCTCGCTCCTTGGTGCTCTGTGAGCAGAGGGTCCTAGGGTTGGTGTTGACAGTGTACTATTTAAATTCTCGTGAGGAGCTTCTGTGTGTCTTTGCCGTACTCCTTGAATTTGTTAAGGTGAATTTTTTTTTTTTTTTTAAACTGCCCATGATGTTGATGGCTGCCTCATGGCATTCTAGAAGATTCATTTCACTTTTAATTGGGACTCCTTTGCAGAGACTGCCATTAGGATCATTGTCACAGAACCCCCTGAGTGTGTCTCCCATTTTGCTGTTTAGGAGATGTTTGCTGTGAGATCTCTCAACTGTGCTGTTCCAGGAATTTTGAGCCTTTCCAGTTATGGTCATTCGCACTTAGTCAAGTCCCCCCACTGGCAATGTTGGTTACCAGCAAGATGCCACTGTTCCGACCGTGAGTGCATCCATAATATCTTTCTCTTATTTGCTAGGCAGAAGATGGTGTTAGTGATTGCGAGCTGCCGGCTGGCACCCTGGCAGAGCAGGAGTAAGTGAGTGCTGTTCAGCTTCCGGTCCTGTGAGTCTGATGCCTTTTCCTCCATGTTTTGGCATCACTGCCAAACACATGCATTGAAATCCTTCATGATCATCAGTTTGTCAGATGATTATATTGTTGCAAAGAGTCTGTCCAGGTCCTTCGTATCTTTTTTTTTTTTTTTTTTTTTTTTTTTGTCACCTTAGTGTATGTCCATTGTGATGGGGACAGAGGCATTGATGTTGGAAGAAGGCACAAATGTATCAAGGCAAGACTAGTGATTTTAGGTGTGGTGAATGATGACAAACTGCTCAGAGGGAAAGCTTTTCCAGAATGCCGGTGGCGTCAGCCCTGTGCTGCACGAGCTGTTGTTCAACAAACGACGTTTGGGCCCAGTCCTGTGGTGCCGCGTGTGTTCTCCACAGTTTACTCGTTATTATTTTTTTATTTTTCTGTGGATTGCTTTATAGCGTGGTGTGCTGTTGCTGTCTGCCACACCTATGTTACAGGGTAAGAGGAAGTTTTCCATTTGCTTGCACAGTGCATCACAGAAGTATGAACCCCCGAAATGCAACAAACCAATGAGGTGGTGGGCAAAAGGTGGGCAATCTCGGGAGCACCTTTTCTACTGTCTTCCTCTCCGTGGGAGTGAGTACCGCAGCCCTGAGCAAGACCCGTATGCATGGCCGGGAGACAGGCAGAGAACGCCGTGGAAAGGAGGTCCCACCTGTTGGCATTGAACTGTGGAATTGGGCCCCCGCCATCCTCAGACTCAGTTGTGTGGCCTGTAACAGAGAAGGGTGACTTGGAGCCATCTGACCCGGTCTGTACGAGAACGGTCGTTACGCTTTATGACCGGGACCGAAAGACAGACCCCGTTGCACATCTTCCTGTATCTGCATCTACCTTGTTTGCTGTTGTTGAGTGAGGCCCTCACATTTGCTGTATTGTTTGAGTCCTTTACTTCTAAATCTGGTGTCATGGCCAGAAATTCTCTGTGTACTAAAGAGCATTTCAGCATTAAGTCCTTGAGGTAACAATTTATTTTATCGGAAGGTATGTGTGGCTGCATATGCGGCTGACAGTGGTGGTCACAGCATCGTCTGTTAATTTGGCGAACGTTTAGAGTCCACCCCGAGTGAGATAGCCAGGCACTTTCTCCCTTTGTAGAAAAGTACTTCTGCAAATTGCCACGGTAGTTAAAATACCACAGGGAGGCTAGCTTTGGATGTGTGAGGTTACCGCTTATGGTCCCAGGTCCTTTGTCCCTTTGCATAGAAAGTGCCCACTTGTAGTTCCGGAATGGAAACTTGTACAGAAGGGGACAGTGAGAGAGGAGGATCCTAATTGCAAATATCAGTGAATTTGAGCTTAATCTGCCCATATTCAGGTTTATGTAATATTTCTCTTCTGGTTTCCTTACAAAATGTTGTTTTTCACTGGGCTACTAGTTAGGTGTATTCTGCTAAGAGATTTCACATCTAATAAATCCAAGGTAAGAAGGACTGTAATAGGTTAGACTGTTTCCCCGCAGAGTAGGGGGATGCATTCGTCCTCTTAGAATCCCCAGAGCCCCAGCATTTATTATGAGTTGAATTTAATTCCAGCATGTTTAGGTACAAGAAAAACATTTACCAATGAAATGAAATTGTTGGAAAAAATGGTTTTTATTAAGGAAACCTGATTCCTAAGCATGGAAACCGAAACCCTTAAATTCCGTTCAGTTAAGTCACGGGCTTTGGGGTCAATACTAATGATTTGGATGATCATTAGAAATGTCAAATGGCGAGTGATTGAGTTGTAGCTTTTTCTTTATCCCATGAAATAATCATCGGTATTGTTACTACATAACTGATCCACTTTGCATTAGGGCTATCACTCAGCTGACACGAATTTCCTGTGGTAAATTGGTACGGTACCCAAACGATTAAGCCCTCCGTTGCGTTTGACTGCCTCCCCTCCCCCCTCCCTTAGTCTTGGTTCAGGGTTTTTATGGTGTATGATAAATGAGCTGTTAACTAATTTTGTGTCGAAGTGAAATAGAAATTTGGATTATTGGAATTTATTATTTGGGGGCATCTGGCTCATCCTTGTTTTTGTTTGTTAAACAGGAAAAGGACCAGCGCAGCCTAGACATAAACACTGCCAAGTGCATGTTGGGACTGTTATTAGGAAAAATCTGGCCCCTTTTTCCAGTTTTTCACCAATTCTTAGAGGTACCAAATTGCTATTTTATGGAATGTATGTTTGCTTGCTTAGAACTACCAAGTATACTTTATTTAACCATTTCACGTAATTTTGTCTGTTGTACTTTTCTGCCTTTAGGAATTATGGTGACGTGTAATTGCTGTCCGTGAGCAGTTACCCGTTTTCTTGGGGTGTGTCTGTGTGTGGGGTCATGTGTCGCATGGCTCCCCGGCGCAGGTGCAAGCGAGACAGCTGGAGCTCTGTCCTTTCCTTTCTCTCGCCCCGCTCGGAAAGCTTTACTGCTGTCAGGATTTCCTACTCTGCATGAGCAATATTCACTTTCTTTTGTGGCTCTAGATGAATTTCCACTTTGAGTGAGCAAAGGTTAAAAAACAGCCTTCTGCCTTCTTACTAAAAGAAGTTTGTGATCTATTGTTGTCTAGTCTCGTCTAGATAGATAAGAGATCTGTCTTCTCTCCAGGAACTTGGGGACCTAGACCAACCTGAGCGTTAGGCGCACTGGCAGTATCCCCCTCAGTTTCCACTTGCTTTATGTCCGCGTTAGAAAAACGCCAGCGTTTCACTCCATCGTTGTTTGTTTGCTTTAAGTGTTAATGATCACAAGTGCTGAGCTGCTGGTTCTCAGGAGCTGGTTTTGATGCTGTGTGATGCTGTAGGACCTGCGAGTATCTGAGATGCAGGTTTGAGCTACTTGGGTTGTCCTACATGGCATCCTTCTTGCCCTCCAGCCCCAAACCCTTTAAAAGGTGCCCTTTGCTTGAAAGGATGAGGGTGCCGAGTCCTTGAGGAAAGCTCGGGCCGTACCCTGACCGGCTTCACTCCTGCCGTAATCTTCTGTGCAACCCACTTTTTGTATGGGTCTGGAAACACTTCCAGCTGATACGATTCTTTGAGGACTGTTACTAAAAATTGCTTTTGATGTTCCTAACCAGGACTCCTCAAGACAGGTCTAAAAACTCTAGTTTTACTGTGAGAAGTGTCTGTTTACATGGCAATCCATGTCTGCCAATGGTCTGTTCTAATTTCTCTGGCCATCCCATGACATGTTAGCTTTCTTTGGAAAATGAGTAGAAATAGGTCCTTGTTCTTGGAGTTGAGGAGACTGAGCCTGAGTGGGAGGTGCGTTTTAGCTGAGAGACCTTGCCGCAGGCGGGTCTGACTGCACAATTCCAGAAGCATCTTCAACTGTTTCCGTGACCGATGTTTGCTTTGCACTGCTTAGAAAGTTCAACTTGTAGTCTGTGCTTTGTTCTCTCTTTTACATTAGTTTGCTTTTTTTCTTTTCAAAGGACACAGTGATCCTTTCATTTGAGTTTCTCTTGTGTTTGCATCCTCAAAACCATTGGCTCAGCTCTTTGCTTTTTGATGTACTTGTATATTTTTCCGGTGTTCCTGATTTTTAGTGGTTAGGATTCCAAAGCCGTTGAATCTGGGTTTTAGTTTTCAGTCTTTCTACAGGAATCGTGTACTTTAAAATATACCTGCGGCATATTTCTTGTCTAAGAGGAATAGAAAAACCACTTCATGGGTATCCTTGATTTGTTGCTTTTGTGATCAGATTCAAGTTTTGAATTGTTAGAACAGTAACTTTCTTCAGTGGCTGGACAGAGCAGCTAGCTCTGAGACCGCTGGTAGCACTTCGTAAGTTCTCGTAGAGTAAGTCGCTGCTGTGTGTACTTTGTGCTGACACCCGGCAGTGAGCCGTGCCGCTCAGGACAGCGTTACTCGTGGGAGTGGCTCTTTCTCTGGCCCCTGCTTTCTGCCAAGCACCGAGTGAAGTACTTTACATGAATTCTCTCTTTTAATTCTTGCAGTATCTCTGTGAAGTAGGTTAATTACCTCTTTTTTGTAAAAGGACTTCTGCAGGTTAGGAATTTCACTTCTAGGGACAAAAATCACGTTTCTTTGATGTGCTTGTCATTTTGTGTTGAGCCCTCATAATATTTTCCTAATGCAAATTGTCATCTTCAGTCCTCTTGCTCTCTCTCATCCTTGTCCTAGATTGGTGCTTAACATCCCTCAAGTGGAAAGAGTTAACCTTCGTGAACTTGATTATGTTGATTCATACAGCAGTTGAAACCGTGCCATTTGTTAATTCTGAGTGTCGGTAATTCATATTACTTTTCCCTCCATCAGCAATCAAAATATAAAGTTATTAACAAAGACCAGTGGTGCAATGTGCTAGAGTTTAGCAGGACAATTAACCTTGACCTCAGCAACTACGACGAAGACGGAGCGTGTAAGTACCGGCGCTGGGCGCCCTCACACCCCCGCCACCGTGCATTCGCACATCCATCCCCCTGTGAGGAAGAGCCTCATAGCCGTGTTCTTTTCTCTCTCTCTTCAGGGCCAGTTTTGTTGGACGAGTTTGTGGAGTGGTATAAAGACAAACAGATGTCCTAGGACTTTATGCATAGCAGCGAGAGAGTCACTGTTACCACAGATATGTCAACCATTAGCCATAAATTGCTGTTTGTATCCAAGCGCATGCTGCTTTTCTTGCACTGTCTCCCTTCTGCAGGGACGTTGTGGTGTTTGCTATTGAACGGGTCAGCTCTGCTTGCTGTGTAGCATTGTTCTCTTGGAAGGCTGCTTTGCGGTTTGTATTTACACTACAGATTGGTGAATTTGCCAACGTCCTCACTGTGATGATGTGTATATTGCTGTTTAAATTTTGTATATGTGTATAAAAAGAAAAAGCTTCACCTAGAGATTATTTCTGCAGAACTGTATTGTAAAAATAATTTTTGTGGCATATTTCTTAGTCCCTTTTTTCAGACGAACCAATTCTACTTTATTTGGTCTCAAATGTAGCATTTCAGAAAACAAGAGAGAACAACTGTTACCACAAGCAAATGTTACCTGAATTAACCTTCTTGTTTAAGAGGCCAACTTTCGTGAAGCAGGTGGGAGTCATAAATTTTCAGAGGCATATACCAAATATAATTTGGTTTACTTAAATATGAGCGCTTTTAAATGACGGAAGTTCTAATTACTTGAACATACAGACACGCACCATGCCACAAGCCTTTCCACCATGCGAGGTGTAGGATTTTATCCTCTGAGGTTAAAGCCGGAGTAGTTCGAATATGGGTACACGTGAAAAAATGAAAATCGCACGTTTTGAAAAGAGCTTGAAACTCTCGTAAACTTCCTTTAGCGGTTCTGTTTCTCCTTTTGCATTCTCCTAGTCAGTGTTGGGTCTGCCGATGCTTCCCGTGCCATTCGAAGTAACCTTGATTTCGCCTCCTCCGTGGAAGCCGAATGGTTCGCTGGCAGTTTGTCACCGCAGAGCACTTTTAGTTGTGGTTTGGATTTTCAGTTAAGCTTTCACGATGTCTAATTTTCTAGTTTTTTGGAAAAAGAACTCTACTGTAAGCGAGAGGTTTCGTTTTGTTTCGTTTTGTTTCTCTCATGCTAGGCTTTCCCTGGCAGAATGTCCATTGCAGGCAGTGGACACGAAACCACCAGCATCGAGCTAACTTTATTACGCAGTAGGACCTTTCCTGGAGGGGCCACTCGTCATTCATTACCTGGGTAATTTGTACAGAAAGGTGGTAGCCATTATTTATGTGGATGAGGAAACGAGTAAACAGGACGGTATTTGGGGGTTTGTATGCTGGGTCTTTTTTTTGCCCCCCCCCCCCCTTGCCTTACCCTTCTTGAGGAAATTTTTAGGTAACATGTTTCCCCTCAACTAACTGGTGCTATTGAATGCCTGATTTAGTCCCTAAAGTTTTGTGAAAACGTAAAAGTCTAATGATATAAACCAAGTAAAAAGCTAATGGTGCATTTGAACAAATGAATCCTATAGATGTGAGCAGGATCCATGATTAAATAATGATTGGAAGAGGTTTGGGTTATTTCAAAATCTGGCCAAAAAAATCTTTTGGATTAAATGTGAACCTTTAAATGGCATTAAATGAGTAAAGCACACAGACGATGCTACTCTTGACCACTATTTCACAGTTTATTTGCAAACAGTGTTCAGATTTTCATATTATTTTTTTCCCTAACTGAACCACCAAAGACAGAAATTTTGTATGTATATACGGTGTGTGTGCATATACAAAATCATGATACGGTAGAGTGAAATTACTTCCTTTTTCTACCAAATAGAAATGTTTGGTTTGCTGTGAAATAAACCAGAAGTGTGAAAAACTCTGTAGTGATTAAGCATACTTGATCATTCCTTGCTTAGGAATTGTAGACTCACTTCTACCTTACAAATTCATACCAGTTTGCACAAATTAATACCTGAGAAGCATAGAAGGTGTTGATGGCAAGCACAGCTCTTGGGACCGATGTGTTGCAAGGGGTTCCGTTCCAACGGGTGCCTGTTACTCCAGTGGCGATTGGCCATCGCCAAGTCTGAATTGGTGAAGAGCTTGATTTGTTTCCAAAAGTATCCTGTAAAGTTAAAAAAACAAAAACACACTTTAATGGCCACAGTTCTTAAATTTGATCAATTACAGTTTTGTTTAAACAAGTATGAATCACAGATAAAGTTATTGTAAAAGTTATTGTTAGAAACTGGAGAATGTTTTAAACACTAAGCACAGTTAATCCTAAAATAAAAGGATTGTCATGGGGAGACGTTACATTTCATCCATAGTGACCATTTTGATGATGGGCAGAAAACCCGAGTGAAAACTGTTCGTGGTACAGAATGTGAAAGTAGGTATTCCAATGTGATGATAATCTTGCATATTTAGAAAACTCCAAATAACTTTCAAACTTCCTTGAAAAATAAGCCTCTGTGACTGTGGAGTGCTTGCCCTCAGTTCTTG
This sequence comes from Herpailurus yagouaroundi, assembly GCF_014898765.1. Taxonomy (NCBI): domain Eukaryota; kingdom Metazoa; phylum Chordata; class Mammalia; order Carnivora; family Felidae; genus Herpailurus; species Herpailurus yagouaroundi. Next base: position 126,938,809 of record NW_024412376.1, on the reverse strand, counting down.
ATTTTATGCAGTCAGCACTTGTTTCTAGGGAGCAGAAAAGGGGCCAAATGAGTAATAAGATACTTTTCTCTTAAAAATGTTCCTAAGTTACATAAAATTGAGCAGTCATCAGACACTTATTTAGTGGTTAATGTTAAAGAAATTAGGGTGCCTTCTTCTGGTTTTTCTTTCTTACCTGTCTACACCTTTTCTCTCTTTCCACTGTGTTTTGAACTACACATTGCAATACTCCGTTGTCATGGAATACAACTTTTCGGTGTTTCCTGGTCGGTCAGAAGTTTCATGATTTGATTTGCCATGAACACCCACTGTAATGTTACGTGCCGCTGTTTTGAAACATGAACTCTGAATTAAGTTTTTACAAAATCTGACCAGACACCCCTCTAGATTCTCATTTAACAACGGACATCTGTTGCCTCTCAAGTCTCCATTTTAACAGTGCTTTTGAAGTTTATACAGAAAGCTTTCCAAGTTAGTTTGTGCCCTTGGTTTTTATTCTTACAACTGCTAAAATACCTCTGTAAGCCTTATCTTTTATTCTTTCATATGTTGTATAATAAATGTATAGAATTCATTGACCAACTAAACGTTGGGTGTCTGTAAATGAGACCAAAACATGGGTTGCTTTTTATCATAGAATCCTTTCCCTTGGGGGTTACTGTTAAGTGGACAGCAGCCAACCTGTAACTGTGAACGCTTCGTGTCGTCAGTATTTGCATTACATCCATAAACGCGTGCAAGTCCTGTGACTCCAGCTTAACTACAATACTGTTATGCCACCTAACTTGAGTACAGCAAACTGGTTTTAGGTTTTCATGGAATTGATGTAAAATGATATCCCATAAATAAAAAGTATTTGTGTTTGGTTTCAGAACTGACTTGTCAATTCTTTCTTCACTTCCCGGGCTTTTGCTTCAAAAACCACTTAAGGTAGTTCCAGAGTATTTTTATCTTTTATTTTCTCCTCTCCCTGCCCCACCCCCCTGCCAATTCTTTATATTAAAGAATTTCAAAGCTACAGAAAAAAAAAAAACACGGAAGAATACAGTGAACACCCATCCATATACCTGTCACCCAGATTTTCTGCTCGTTAACATTTTGCCACCTTTTCTGTACCACCGAGTGTGTGGGTGTGTGCGCACGCACGCACACACACGCGTGTGTACGCCCTTCTCTGTGGATAGGTATGCTTGTTTCTGAACTTGAGAGTAAATTACATTATGAAGCTCCAGACCTCAAATTTTGAAACAGGGACATTTTTATAACCGCAGTACAGTGATCACACTCCAGAAATTTAACATTGACCCAAGACTATTACCTAATATACAGCACAGATTAAAATCTCTCTGTTTGTACCGATATTGGCCTTGATAGCAATTTTGTTTTCGTAATCTGGAGGAAAGCGTTGAGTCTGGCTGTCATTCCTCTTTAGTCTCCTTTAAGCTAGAACGGTTCCAGATACAGTACAAACGCTCCTCAGCCAAACTGTGATAAGAAGATCTACAACCGCATGGTTATATATTTCTAAAATGCTGAGCGGATAACAGAGTGTCTACTATGTGCCAGAGCCGGACGGAAATGACCACTTTTACTGCCTCCAGCGCTACCGTGTGGTTAGTCTCTAGCGTGTGTCAGTCCTGGTTACCGCTCTCTGAAAGTGTCTCACGTTAGAATATCTGCTCCCTGATGGCAGGACCTCTGGCCCAGAGTGGGTGCCCAGAAAATGTACGCGGAAGGAAGCAAGTCACACAGTTGGCACTTGGCAGAGAATTGCCAGGAGCTAAGAAACCTCACGTAAAGATGAGAAGATCCTCAAGGACTGATCCAGACTTTAAGACTCCCAGAAGCTTGAAAGTAAGACCGGAGGTCGAAGACAAGATTCCTATCACACAGAATCCAGACGTACTCTGTTTAAACTGGTGCTGTCGATGGTGTTTCAACGATAATTTGGACCAAAAGCTGAGGATCAAATCAAGAAGATACTCTTGCAGACACCTACAAAGGCGGTGGGTGGAATGAAGGGAAGAGCTTAATTCTATATGGATAGTAAGGAGTGGGAGGTGGCCAGTGTTAGGACCGAGGACCCAACCTGGGATACAGCAAACAGCAGAAAACCACAGGCCGCTTCATCCAGTGCTACAAAATAGGAATATGAGATGTGTTTCTCTGGGCAATACTAGTCTATATGAAAATTCACAGGACTTGAGGGGTGCCTGGGTGGCTCAGTCGGTTAGGTGTCCAACTCTTGATTTCGGCTCAGGTCACACACAATCTCATTCGTGAGATTGAGCCCCACGTCGGACTGCCCTGGCAGCATGGAGCTTGTTTGGCATTCTCTCTGTCTCTCCTCCTCTCCCTCTCTCTCTCTCTCTCTCTGTCTCTCAAAAATAAACATTTAAAAAAATTCAGAGGAATTGAAATAAAGTTCTCCAGCCATGTAACAAACAAGGTAGACTGGGGAAAGAATAAATCACTAATGCCTGCTCAAGACAAAAAACCCAGCTGAGGTGCGTTGCAGCAGACTTCCGAAGGAAAAAGGGTTACAGGGTGCACCTGGGTGGCTCATTCGGTTAAACGCCCAACTTCAGCTCAGAGCATGATCTCACAGTTCATGAGTTCGAGCCCTGCATTGGGCTCTGTGCTGACAGCTCAGAGCCTGGAGCCTGCTTCGGATTCTATGTCTCTCTCTCTCTCTCTCTGTCCCTTCCCACCCCCTCTCAAAAATGAATAAACTTCAAAAAAAAAATTTATAGGAAGTTTGCTTCAAAGACCACTTTTTGCAATAAGGGGATGAAGAGGAAAGTGAACTGAAAAATGACAAACACCCACAGGAAAAGACGGAAGGTCACCGAGTCCACCCCAGGGCTACAGAAGTGAGGAAGAGAATTAGCTACTTCTGGACAGCACCTTTCTTGCTTTCTTTGAACCAACAGGGAGGCAGGACGTGTTCTCTGTGGTGCAGTATGCATTACATCATCCTATATGACTCGTTTGAACGTTATCCCCAAATCTTAGTGTGAAGAATAACTTTCAGGCAGAAGGTGAGAGAAAAGCTTTCATGATTCCTTTAGAGAAGAATTGCCAGTGGAACTTAGTTACAGCTAGGGAGGAAACAAACCTATCACGTAAGGAAAGAACACATCAAGCTTGCTGGCCCTGTCTACTTATCTAAGCATTTAGGGCAGAAGATAATCCAAAATAGACCACTTTTACCACTTTTGACCCATTCAGCAAAAAATAGTTTGGGTTCCCCCCCCCCCCCGAATTCGATCCTAACGTTTATCTTCAATTGCCATAACAAAAAATAAAATCATCCCGTGTGTCCAAGTACTTGCTTAGAAATTATGGTGAGTAAGTAGACTATGCTGAGAATAATAATTGGAGACCGAAAAACAGAAATTGTCTGTAGTAATTAAATGGAAATGTCTTAAAACATCATTTAAAATGTAAATCTCTTCTCCTGGAGAAGTGTATTCAGTCCTTTGAAAAAAATTCCTTTGCAATCACTCCCTGAAGCATGTGGGTTGTGAAGAACCCGGGCAGGAAGGAAGGAAGCTGAGGAGCGTTTGTGTTTTTCCAGAGACATCTCAGAATTGCCTACATTTGAATATCTGAAATTCAAGCTAGCGTTTTCTAGAAATCTTGAGATAAATGTGATGAAAAAGGAGAGCTGCAGCTGTACTCACAGCCAGTGAGCTAATTCACCAAAAAGTGTTGGCCAACTTTCAATAGGCCACTATATTAAGGGCCACTGCATTTCATGTCTCCTTGCTTCTTACGTGTTTCGGCTTCATTGCCTGTAGGGGCTCCTACCCACTCCATTTTGAGAATGGGACTTGGACGAGGGTTGTGACTCCATCACACATAATCCCGATAGATTAATACGTGCATTTTAGCAACCTATTCTGCATGTCTCAGAGTGCTCATAAACGCTTCAAGTTCTTATTCCTCCTTTATTGCTCTAATCAAGGTTGATTTTCAGATTCTCAGTATAATCATTGTATCAACAAACTTTATATGTTAGGCAGGGCTCCTGTGTGAAATTGGGAACACGGGCATTAACGTGCAAGTGTGGGGTGGGGACTGGAGTAAATAGAAAATCACCAGACTGAAGAATTGGAAAGGACCTGGGGGTCTTGTGCCCATTGGCTGTAAGTGGCATCAGCCACTTACAAATAAATGGTAGATGAGAAAGACACCAGCTCAGTCGGAGCCTAGAGTTCCTCTGGAGAGTAGGGCATTATAGGGATAGATGGGGACTCGGCCGAGGAGAGCTCTCGGGGGGCGTCTAGTCGTGTATGCAAAGATAGCAATAGGGGCGGCATTAGATTAGGCTTTTCAGGACAGGAGTTTGTGGTTGTCACCAAGAGGTAGCAATACAACTGATGAAAAGATGCTAACAGAAGAAGTATCTCCTGACAAATGATAAGGAATGTACCGAGGCAGCTACAATCAAGCAGGGGGACAGTCAAGCGTATTTCCTGGTGGAGGCACACCTTCCCAGAGTCCCAAAGTTCACTCTGGGGAAGGCTGACTATAGTGGAAAACTCGCACACGGTGTGAGGCTTCTAGCAGGTGTGAGATGCTCCCTTTGCCCTCTTACAGAGGGTGTAGGCCTCTGCCATCTTCTGGAGATGGGCCCTGAGCCTGCCCACTCAGCAGATGGAGGAAACTGGTGCAGAGCACCCCAGCCCGCTCTCCACAGGAGGGGCACGGGAGGGTCAGTTTTCCAAGAGTATCCTTCCCCGGGGCCCAGCCACTAGGCATTTTCCGTAGAAGGGAGGACACTCCTGGGAGGAAGACCCCCCGAGGTTCAGCATGGGGAGTGGGAAGCTGAGATGCTGGGAGGTGAGAAGGGTCTGACAATACGGCAGAGGGACTTAGGGGAGGAGAATCTCCGTGGGGAGCAGTGGGGCAAGTGGGACCAAGGTATGGACAAGTGCTTGGAAAGCGGGGAGTTCGCCTGCTAACAGATTTTCAGAGAGCCAAGTCTCAGTAGCAGGGAGAACACACAGGCTAGCGGAGAGCCTGTGCTTTCTCTGCGTCATCAGAATTGAGTCAGTCTTCATACAGCATGTTCTTTTGTGGAGTCTGTCAGAATCTTTGCAGCTAAGCCGTTGGGTCTCCCCCTACCCCACCTCCGCCCTCCCTGTTAAAAGAACAGGCTGCTAGAAGGCACCCACAACCACCCCCCCCCCCCCCCCTGGTCCAACAAGGGAAATCGGGGGGGGTAAGGGAATAGACTTTTATGGGTCTTTTAGGCAGAGTACTTTTTGAATTCTGACCACTATGAGATGACATTGTAGGTGACAGGCTCATGAGAGGGAACCAGAAAACAATTAGATTTTCTGGTTCAACACAATCATCTTTGTTACTTTAGATGCTGAATATCATGCGTATATTCATGGACTTTGTTTTGAGAGTTGATTGCTAGCAAGCTGTGATGGATCTGAAGGATGAAGACAGGAAGGCCAGTTGGTGGCTTACTGTCATCATTTAGCTCCTTTCAGAAGAGAAGACGGCCAGCCAGGCAACATGCTTTATGCTCACCTCCTGAGACACCTTTCAACTGTCATGGGAAACGTGGAAGAAATGGAGGTTCCGAACGTTTACGTAACTTGTGCTAAGTCACGTGGCTGGAAGGTGGGGAGAGTGAGGATTCAACTCGGATGTGTCCACCTCCAACAATTTGCTGAGGGGGCCACGTGGTGTAGAGAAAAGTTTGCCACGAGGAAAGTTGAGGCACGGCAGCCCTGTGTGTGCTGCTTGGGTCTCTGATAGGGTTATTGGTGGCCCTCTCCTGCGAATTTTATCGAGTTCTAGGAACACACGACGTTCAGGGCTTGGCCAGTTTTTCAGAAGTGGGAATGTTTATGGATTGGTTGTACTTCAGCCATGAAATTGAGGTCACTGGAATAAGAATATTGCTGACTGGCTAACTCAGAAGTGTGGGGCTGGCTTTCAAAGGCATGGTCTGATGTGTGTGAGTTTTCCAACACCACTAAGCATTTAACTCAATTCTGACACTATCTACCTGGGTAGATCCCACAGCTTAAGGGCTGAGTCCACAAGACCACGCCACATCCCCCTTCCACTTCAGACACCAGTAGCAAGAGCATTTGTCACCTGTGCTTCTCACCAACTGCCTGTACGCTGGAGGTTTCCACATCCCGTCCTTGGGTTCAGTTAACTTGCTAGAGTGGCTCATAGAACTCCGAGAAATATTTACTTACATTTACCAGTTTATTATAAAAGGATGTAACTCAGGAACACCTGGATGGAGAGATGCATAGAGAACGGTATGTGGGAAGGGGCATGGAGCTTTCATGCTCTCCAAGTGTGCCACTTTCCCCCAAATTCCATGAGTTTCCTAACCGGGAGGCTCTCTGGACCCCGTCTCTTGGAGTTTTTATGGAGGCCTCATTACACAGGCACAATTGATTAAATCATTGGTCATTGGTAATTGAACTCAATCTCCAGACCTTCTATGGACGTGGGGGCAAGGGTGTGGGACTGAAGGTTCCAGCTCTCTAATCACATGGTTAGTTTCCCTGGAAGCCAGCCCCATCCTTAGGTTACTTAGGGGCTTTCTAAAAGTCACCTCATTAACATTACAAGAGGTATCCTAATCCTCTCATCACTTAGGGAATTTCCAACGGGTTTAGGAACTATGCCAGGATCTGGGATCAAAACCAAATACACAATTCTTATTATCAGTCACAATATCACACATGGGTACTGATGATACAAAGCTGTCATTGATCAGCAGGGACAAGTTTAAAACCAGTTCTAGTAGTTATTACATGTTACTATGGCCAGTGAACCTGCTGCTTTTCCTTCCTTTCTTGAAGTGGAGTATAAGACCTTTTTATTCTCAAGATAAAGGAGAGAAAGGAGATGGTGATGGAATGAGGGACTGGAGATAAGCAGGAGGAAGAACCGACCCTACAGCCAAGTGGAGACTTAGGGCAAGGGACCAGTTTTCCCCTGAGACAAGAGGGGGAAATGTCTATGAGTAGGCAGCAGTTAAATGGTGTCACCTTATGAGACCTGATCGCAGAGACTGATTCAAAGATTTCTACTGAGAGAGGGAAGGGAGAAGTAGGAGGTTCAAGGAGAGAGATAGAAGTATGGAAGAGCCCCTGAGGAGAATGAGAAATGATTAAGGAATAGGTCTAATTGCCTCCAGAGAAATAAAAGTAAGGGAAACCCAGTGACGCCACGTCCACTGGTTTGAACTACCATGTATCCTTGAAGGCTTGCATATACTTTGCATTGTTTTCTAGGTAAAGGGGTGGTAAAACAAAGTGGAAGTCTCCATAGTTGAGATGCCATGCCTACTAGTCTTCAAATCCAGACCAGCCCTGTGGTCAATCCCTGTGAAGAGTTAACACGCTTGGGCAGAAAGACCTCATGTGTAAGAAGGTAGCAGAGAAAGACTAAGGCAAGCGTGAGAAGCTTCCTAAGTTACTGGAGTGGTGCCATCCAGCCAGTGGCTTTCTGTGGCTTTCAAGCTGCAGGCACAATGGATGATGACATTTGTGTGATTATTCTGGGATACTGGCATGGATCATCTGGTAGATTAAAAGAAAAAGTGGGATGAGAGGGCACGCTGTGCTCAGAGTTACAACATGAGGAATACCAGACTATCCCTTACTAATTTGGAACAAACATCAGAGGAGGTCAGATTTTCCCAAGAATACAGTAAGCTCTACAGAGAGTGAGATACTAAGGTAGAAAGACAATTTATGACTACTTAGATAAAGAGGACTCACCCAGTGGTGCTCTAGTTTCTTCCCGCGGGCCATCTCCAGGGCTAGAGTCCCACCTGACAAACAGGAGATCCTGAAGGATGTTCTGGAGGATGGAAGTGTAGGAGACCAAGAACCTAACTAGGTAAGAGACAACCACTCCTGTGGGGAGCAATCTAGAAATGGAATGGATGGTAATGGGAGGAAGCTGAAGAATGGATCTGGGTGGGCCTCCCCACCAGGACTGTGACATCATTGGCATGGTAACACACTTAATAGAGAAAAAAGAATCAGAGGTTGACTTTCCCCATCATTATCCAACCCTGTACTCCGCAAACCCAAGCTTTGGAGACTAACTGGAATAATTCCATGGACCAAGGAGTCCTAATATCAGGTCCCTCAGGAGATGAGAGACTGTACCTCAATGTGATAGTCAAGTGGAAGGATTGGAAAACATATTCTGAAGGTTCTCTCAATGTGAGAAATCAAATGATAGCTGGGTAACCCCTGTCACTTTCCAAATGTGTCTCCTGTTTGATGAGAGAGCTGAAAGTCCAGCTCGCATAAGAGCTGGAGAGTTCTTGAGAAGCCTGGCCATTGGTGGTTGTGATTGTGTAAGACCATCCAGAATGATCTGTGGACATATTAGGAAACAAGGGGAGAGGTGATAGTTTTTTTCTTATGGAAAGTCTCATGTCATGGTGGTAAATAGGGTCCACTCAAATGTCTCACTTTGTCCTAACTATCCCATTAGGTTAACACTTGTCATTACCCATGTGCCAGGCAAAGTGGGAGAAATCACAACCCTCATCCAAAACAAAAAAGTGGGGTGTCTGGGTGGCTTAGTCAGTCACTAAGAGCGTCCAACTTCGGTTCAGGTCATGATCTCACGGTCTCATGGTTTGTGAGTTCGAGCCCCATATTGGGCTCGCTGCTGTCAGTGCAGAGCCCACTTCGGATCCTCTGTCCCCCTCACACACAAACTCTCTTTCAAAAATAAATAAACATTTAAAAAAAGTGATGACTGGAGTAGAGGAGGACATGTATATCCCACTAGATAACCCTTTTCCACCTTCATGAGTTGCTTAGGCCAAACTTGGGGTCTCTCTGAGGCAACGGGGCAAGAAGACAGAATGTGCTATAATGGCCTTGAGAAAAACCACCAGGTGCAACAATTAATGTAAAAGTTAGCTATAAAATCTTTTATAATATGGAAGGACCAAAGGTCCTGGGAAATAAGACCAGTTCTTATTATAAATTGGTGACATTCTTGGGAAGTATGTAGACAGCAGATGAAGTTTGCTTTCTACAGTGGCTGTCTTGACAACTTCCTCATAAGGATAGCTTCAAAAGTTAGGCAAGATATTTTTAGAATCTGCTTGAGGAATTGAAAGGCTACTAAGGAAGTGAACATTTGTTGGGCAAAGATCTAGAAGAAGAAAGAAGCCAAGAGAGATGAGGTAGTATTTGAGGTCACTTTTTTTCCCTTCAGAAAATAGTCCATTCTGAAAGTGAAAGCAGAGGCTGAGGGCTCACTGACATGACTCACTGAGTCTTTTGAAGGACTCATTGATATGGGGTGATAAAATTTGAGTTCAGAGTCTGCTGAGGAGGATGGGCTTTGGTAAACCCCCAGACTTACGATTAGGACTCTGAGAAGCTAGAGGGGTTTACAAGTAAGGATGAGCTAGAGATAGACCAGTACTCACAGGACTAGAGCTCAGTTCTGAATCAACTCAATCCCTGACGTGATTGCCCTCAGTCTAACTGCCTGACCGATTCAGATGTAACTTCTCTCTGGAAAAAAAAAAAAAGAAAAAAATATATATATATATCTCCCATGGGTTATTCATATGTGAAGTAAAATTCTATTCACTCACGAAAAATGGAATTCAAATTTAAAACAATGAGGTAACTTATCTTCAGGAAAGCTAATAGATGAAGAAAATAACATAAAATTTAATGATGCTGTCATCAGTGCTTTCAGACTATACTAGATGTGATGATCCTTGGTTCTGCTGGGACTTCCCTCCAAGCCTGATCTTGCTGCCCTTTTTGAACATGTGAGTTCACACCTATGGTTACGGCTATGACTGGCCAGACCAGGAATACACACCATTCCCGACGGGTACCAATCCGTTGGCTGAGCCTCTCATATTCTCTTTTTCAGGAATTTGAACTAAACTGTAGTGAATCAGTCAGGAGGAAATAGGTGGGTATGAGATCCAGAATGTCTTGAAGATCTGAGGTAGATTGTCATTTGACATGGTTTATATGTCAGTAAGTCAGAAGTAAAAGCTGGTTAACCCAGAGCAGCAGTAAGAAGCAGCTTTGAGATGAGCAGGTCCCTGAGGGAGAGTTGAAGCAGCTCTAGTCCCCAAAGTTCTAAGACCAGAATGCATTTTCCCAGCTGTCTTTGCTCCACTTTTTGAGGTCTACATTTAGGTACCTTTAAGACTCTTGAAACCTTGAAATAATCTGTCTTTTATTAAATATCATACAGGGAGCACCTGGGTGGCTCAGTTGGTTAAGCATCTGACTTCAGCTCAGGTCATGATCTCTCAGTGGTCTTTGAGTTCAAGTCCCACATCGGGGCTTGTCAGCTGTGCTGACAGCTCAGAGCCCGGAGCCTGCTTCACCTTCTGTGTCTCCCTCTCTCCCTGCCCTTCCCCCACTCACGCTCTGTCTCTCGCTGTCTCTGAAAAATGAATAAATGTTAAAAATAATTTTAAAAAGAAATATCATACAGAACTTTATGTCTACAACTTCATTGTCTATACACAATGTTCGTTAAATGTTAATCAGTCAAAAATAACAAAAAGGCCAAGACTTTTTAATGTTTGTTATTTTTTTTTAAACATTTATTCATTTTTGAAAGAGCACAAGTAGGGCAGGGGCAGAGAGGAAGAGAGAGACACAGGTTCTGTGGAGAGCAGGCTTCAGGTTCTGAGGTGACAGTGCAGAGCCCCATGAGGGGCTTTGAACCCACAAATGATGAGATCATGACCTGAGGCAAAGTCAGACGCCCTACTGACTGAGCCACCCAGGTGCCCCATATTGATTATTTTTGAGAGAGAGAGAGAGAGAGAGAGAGAGAGAAAGCACAAGTGTAGCAGGGGCAGGGAGAGAGGGGGAGAGAAAGAATCCCAAGCAGCCTCTGCACTGGCAGTGCAGAGCCCAATGCACTGGGCCCAACCAATCCCATGCACCTCGAGATCATGATCTAAGCTGAAATCAAGAGTCAGACACTTGGGGTGCCTGGGTGGCTCAGTCAGTTAAGCGTCCGACTTCGGCTCAGGTCACGATCTCGCAGTCCGTGAGTTCGAGCCCTGCGTCAGGCTCTGGGCTGATGGCTCAGAGCCTGGAGCCTGCTTCCGATTCTGTGTCTTCCTCTCTCTCTGCCCCTTCCCCGTTCATGCTCTGTCTCTCTCTGTCTCAAAAATAAATAAAATGTTAAAAAAAAAAATTTAAAAAAGAGTCAGACACTTAACCCACTGAGCCACTGAGGTGCCCCAAGGACAAGACTTTTTTTTTAAGAAAGGAGAAAAACCAATAGATAAGAGGCTCATAGGAAATTGAGATACTAGTGTTATCTAACATGGACTTTAAATAACTATGAATTATATCTATAAGACAGACTTTCAGCAGAGAACTGGAAACTATAAAAAAGAATCAAATGGAAATTATAGAACTGAAAAATTTAATAGATGCAATAAATAACTCAGTGGATTGGATTTAATAGAAGATTAAACCCAACAAAGACAGAATTAATGAATAAAAGATATGTCAGAAAAAATCCAAACTGAAGCCCAAAGAAATTAAAAAAAAAAAAAAAAAGAAGTGGAAAATATAGAGACAAGTCAGAGATTTATGGCATAGGGAAGAGGTCTAAAATACAAATAATTTTAGTCCTGGAGAAAGAGGACAGAGAAAGTGGCAGAAGCAATATTTTAAAACATTGTTCAAGAATTTTCCTAAACTAATGAAAGACAAGAAGTCCCAATTCAGGAATGCTGCAAATACCTGAAGAGGACAAATAGAAAGCAACATACGAGTAAAACTTCTAGAAAAACAAGGACAGAAAATCTTAAAAAGCAGCCACATGTACGAGTAGAAACTATAAAGTGCTGTAAATAAATTAAAAACAACCTGAAGGCACTGGAGAGTAAGCAAAAACAAGCAGAATCTGAAGGTAAGTTGACACCTGGATTAAGAGAATGGCACAAAAAAAGGTTTTCCATTTTTTATAGCTTTTAGTTTAGCTTTTTAGCTTTTAGTTATGCCATAGTCTGCACCACATGGGGAGAGTAAAACTTTCATAGAAACCCTGCAGTCTTTCAAATAACCAGAAGACAGATTTCAGGACAACCACAGCCTCTAGAAAGTGAGAAGGAATCCCAGAAACAGAGCCAGAAGGGAGAAGTCCCAAATTCTGAGTATTAACTCTGCCCAAATCTTCAACTAATCCCTAAACCTTGCATATGCAGGACAGTTTGCAAGTGGCACAGCTAAAGATAAAAATACTGAAATGCATTTTGAGGTGTCACACAATAGGCAGAGTTTGCTATTTGAATCTAAGCGAATTAACCAACACTCTTTGGAGGAGTTTAACAGAACCCAGAGTTTCCACAACAAAACAATCACAATATCCAGGATACAACCCCAACTTATCATAATGAAGACCCAAGAAAATATAACCAAATCTCAAAAGATAAAACTATCAGCAGAGACTGGTCCTGAGGTGATCCAGATGTTAGGCTTCGTAGATAAGAAGTTTAAAGTGGACATTATAACTGGCTCAAAAATCAGAAGGGAAAACAGTTGTTATAAGGAAAAAGATGGGAGATCTCAAGAGAGAAATAAGAACTATAAAACACAACCAAATGGGAATTCTAGGAGTAAAAAATACAATACCTGAATATTAAAAATTCATGGGGAAAGATTCAATATAAATGAAGATAGATTAATGGATATTAATCCGATATGAAGAAGAGGGGGACATTTAAAAAAAATGAATAGAAGCTCATGCATCTATGGGACAACAGCAAAGATCTAACCAAAGACTAGAATTTCCCCCAAATTTATTGCAACACATACGTTTACAGATTTAAGAAGTTCAGGAGACCCAAAACAAAATAATTATGAATAAAACCGTGCGTAGGCACATAATAGTAAACTGCTGAAAACTAAAGAAAAAGAGAAAATCACAAAAGTAGCAGGGTATAAACAAAAACACTGTATATAGGAGGACAGCCATTTCAGTAACCATCACTCCTCATCAAACACAATGAAATTGAGAAGACCTTGGACCAACACCTTGTGGGCTATAAATTTATAATAAGGTTGTTAACCCAGAATTTCTACACCCAGTGAAAATATCCTTCAAAAATAAAGGCAAAGATCATTTCAGATAACTGAAAATCAAGAGAATGTGTTCCCAGCAGTTTTGCAGTCTGAGAAATAATAAACGAAATTGTTCAGGCTAAATTGAAATCCTATCCGATATAAATGGTAAAGAATGTAGGACAAGTTAATAAAAGGGAAGCCATGGAGTAATCTGATTAATTAAAATAAGAGATAAACAAACACGGTATATATAATATAAATATAAATATTAAGATGGTACATGTAAACCCACATATATCAGTAATTTAGATTCATTGTAAATGCATGAATTACACTACTTAAAAGTCAAAGATGTTCAGAATAACACCACCACTCTAACTGCCCTACAAGAGGCTGCCTACAAGAGGCCACCCTACATGCTGCCTACAAGAGGCAAATCTTAAATACCAAAATATTTAAATAATAAGGTAGATAAAGATAGGTCATTGCAAACATTAACAAAGAGAAGGCTGGTAAGCAATTCTAACATCAGACAAAGTGGATTTCAAGGCAATCCATGTTACTGAAGATAAAGTGGGATCTCTCATACCTATAAAATGTTCAATCCATCAAGAAAATATAACAATTCTAAATCTTATGAACTTGATAAGATGACTTCAAAATATAAGAAGCCAAAAGTGACAGAACCAAAGTGAGTAATTGACAAATCTACACGGTTGGAGATTTTATCACACCTCTGTCACTAACTGAACAAAGCTCACAGACAGACATTAAAGATATTCAACATTTGAACAACACAGTTATCAAACTTGACCTAATTGACTTCTATAGCACACTGCTTTCAACAACTTCAAAATAGGCAATTTTTTAAGTGTACACAAAACAATACCAAAAATAACCATATACTTGTTAAAAAAGTAAGTCCTGGGGCGCCTGGGTGGCGCAGTCGGTTAAGCGTCCGACTTCGGCTCAGGTCACGATCTTGCGGTCCGTGAGTTCGAGCCCCGCGTCGGGCTCCGGGCTGATGGCTCGGAGCCTGGAGCCTGTTTCCGATTCTGTGTCTCCCTCTCTCTCTGCCCCTCCCCCGTTCATGCTCTGTCTCTCTCTGTCCCAAAAATAAATAAACGTTGAAAAAAAAATATTTAAAAAAAAAAAGTAAGTCCTAATAGATTTCCAATAAAGTACCAAAACAGCAAAACTAAATATGAGTATAATTTGTTCCAGAAACATGCTTGTAATCCAAAGCACTTGTATATCAAAGCGAATTTCCCCATAAGAAATAATGGAAACTAAGATGATTCATTCCACAACCCAAAAATATTTATATAAAAATGATTATAATACTGTAATATAATACAAAATAATCAAGAAAATACAAAATATTAAGAAAATAAATTAGCCTGCACTTACCTTTGAAACCCTTAGTGGCTGATGTGAGGGAGACAAGAGAGAGGAGGGTTATTTTGTAGGACGACTTTCACTATCACTAACAGAATCACTGTTGTCTATTGGCTCAATGGAATCTTTTTGTACCTGGGGGCCATTGTATATGCTCGCACACGGATGTTGACTACAGTAAAGTATTAATAAACTCCTGTCATATTGTATTTAATGTAACTGGCAATAAGGCAGCAGAGGAAAGGCAGGCAGCATGACCTGGAAGGAAGCAAAGCATTCCTAAGCTTACTTTTGTATGGAAAAGCAAAGGACTTTCCATAGGTGCTTTGAAGTGACAAAAAATACCCTAGTGCCGGTTGTGGTCACCTTCCAACATTCTGAAACGTCACTGATTTCTGCCAAACACTGCAGCCTGAGGCCAAGCATCTGAACATGGGAGACAATCACGCACAATCCCGCAGAAAGAGAGAGGGAGAGCGAGAGAGGGAGAAGAATCATTGGCTCGGTTGTGATCATGTGACATTCAGCATCACGTACTATTCATATTGCAAGACATTGCTCATTTATCAAGTTAAAATTTATGAGAAATCTTTGCTTGTCTTGCAGAACACTCAGAACGAGTTACTCATGATCCAAGGTTTTACTGTAATGGTCTCAGAATTCAGGATAGCAGTTACCCTTGGGAAGGGGATAAATGGCTGGAAGTAGACAAGAAACAGGCATCTGGAATGCTAATTATGTGCTGATTATGTGCTGATTATGTTTCTCAATCTGGGTGCTGGCCACATGGCCATTACTCACTTTGTGAAAATGTACTGCAGTATACTTACGTGCACTTTCCTAAGGTTCTGCTTAATAAGTGAACAACAACGGCCTTCCTGTAAAGCAAAATAAAGCAAAACTTCAAGCCTGGATTTAAGGAAGAGATAACACTAACACTTTGAATCTTGTTTTATAGTATCAGTATAACCTAGGAACTTTACGAGAAAAAGTATTGTAGGTTAGTTTCTTTTGTGACATAGGTGCAAAAATCCTAAATTGTCAAATTGAATTGAGCAAAAATATGAAGACCATCAAACTGGGTTTATTCCAGGAGTGAAAGGTTATTTTCACTTTTGAAAATCAATCCATGCAATCTACCATATTTATAAAATAAGAAAAAATTATATAATAATCTTAATGGATAAAAGATTGCATACAACAAAGCATCCGAGATTCATTAATGGAGCATCTGATGATTCACACCGTGAATCATCTGGGAAGTGCCAATTGGAATCCCAGTGTGACACTTCCACTCTCACCCGAAAATGGCCAACGTGAAAAATCACACGACTGACAATAGCCAGTTTTGGTGAGGATATGGAACAACCGAAACTCACATGTGGCTAACACGAGTGCACTTTGGTACAAATACTGTGGAAAATTGTTTGGCGTTATCTACTAAAGCTGAACATACACATACCAAGTGATGGATCATTTCCCCACTAGGTATACACTCATCAGAAGTGGTTGCATAAGGGCACCAAATGACATAGAAATCAATGCTCAGAGCAAACTACGTGCAACAGCTTATGTGATTGTATAATTCTAATATAAAATGAAAGAAATGAGTGGCAATTCATTCTCTGTTATTCTATTTATATACGTTTCAAAAACAGAAAAGCTAATGTATAATGTTAGACGCCAGGACAGTGGTTACTTCTGAGTAAGAGGGAAGGAATGATCATTTGGAGAGAGAATGGGTGGGGTGGTGAAGTTCTAAGGTTCTGGCAGTGACTTGTTTTAGGATGATGATTATACAGGTTTCTACACCCTGTGATAACTTATGGAGCAGTACACTTAATATTTGTACCCTTTTTTGTATATGTATCCTACTTCAATAAAAGAACTTATATTAACATTATAACATAGGCAACCATCTATTTTGCTGAAGTTCTAAAATCTTCGAATTGACATACAAATAGCATCCTGGTTCTTGTTCTGAAAGACAACAATAATTTGTCCTATGAGTGCACAAACCCTAACGTAACCCAAGAATCGGGCCAGTGGGCCCAATATAAGCTATAGATGTGATCTGTAAAGTATCCATATAAATTCCTCAGTTGGCATAATGGAACCACCAAGCTGCCAGTGACCTCAAGGACCAGAAGATGATTGAGGAAAATGCTTTATGGAGCAGGGCTTTAGGAGAAGGCTCAGTTAACAAATACCCAATGGGAATTCTCATGTTTCTCCTCCGCTGGCCGGTAGAGGATGCTTTGTGCATCGCAAGCAATTGAGACGTGAAAAGTTTGCCACCAAAGTAATCATAGGTAACATCTGCTGAGTGCTTTCTGTGACCCAGGCTCTGTCCTAAGCCTTTTGTAGGCAATAACTCAGTCCTCACTACAGCCTTATTATTCTCATTACACAGATGAAAATATCAGAGGCACAGACAGGTGTAACAGTTTCTCCAAGGTCACAGAGAAGGGAAGAGACAAGACTTGAACCAAGCAATCTGGCCTCAGAGCCCATACTCTTCACTTCTAACCACACAGCTCCTCCAGGCTAATTAGCAGCTTCACGAACTGCTCTTGCATATATGCTCAGTAACGATACAGAAGGAATACAACTTTTTATTCACTGGAAGAATGTTCTTCCCACCCAAAGAAAATATATTTTTTTTCCTCCGCTGGCTGTGGTTAGAAACTCATCTGTGTGAAAAGCCCTTGCATTGGCAGCTTTGCAATAAAAAACCTCCTCCTTCTGCCTAGTAAAGTGGGAGGCTTGGAATTAGGGGAGGCTGCTGACCAACTAGAAGCTTCTGACCTCAGGAAAACTTGGCCGTGACTATGAGTAACACTATCCATTTTTGGAAGCAGTAGGAATCCTCTCTTTGCAAAGCTCTGTTCTGCTCAAGACCCTGTCTGTTTCAAACACCCTAATTCCCCAGGAAGAAGACTGCCTATCATTTGGTAACATCAGACTTTTCTCAGATTCCATTCAGTATATTTTTTGTTAGAGCTTCTTGGTTTTTATTTATCTATGTGAAGATACATGAGATTATAGGAATTTGTTTTTTGTTTTTCTGAAGAGCAGCTGGGCCACTGTGGGAACCAGCAATCCAAATTTTGATGCCTTCCCCCTTCCTTTAAGCTGTTAAGATTGTTCGACATTTCCAAAGTTTCAAAGGTCTGCTTGATCTGATTCATCTTATAGTAAGTGAAAGCTGGTTAACTTCTTCAAACTAAGTTCTAAGCAACCAAATGGAAAGTGTCCAAGGAATTCACTAACGGCTAAAATATTACATATCATATCATTATGACTCATGCCTTCCTGTAAACGTGTTTCTGGAAATGCTTGCCTAAAGAAAGTGATTTGAGACAAGTAGCACCCTAACACGGCTTGGATAGTTTAGGGGTGCCAGGCTGTCTGGGAACTCGGATTCCAACCCAGGTAACTGTCGGGTGTCAGCAGATGGCAAAGCGTTTCTTTGCTGGGATGAAACTTGAATGAAGCCAACGTGAACTGTTGTAACCACTGCAGTCTTTCTGCTTGTCCGGACAGTAATCCCAGCGTGTGAAGCCTGCAACTTAATTATATGAATACAAATTTTAAGGATACTCTTAGATGCTGACTTTGTGCCACTGAAACTCAATTTTTTTTTTAATATGAGTCATTGAATAGGTAAAGGGGAGGCATAGATATGTCAAGTTTATGATGGCCAGCACTTCCTGGATTTCTAGTTTCTGTTTCTTGGAGAGAAGCTGGTTCAGATTCTCTCAGTGAGACAGATTTGGGTTCTGTTGTTCTGCTGTTATATTCCCACACAGAGGCACCCACCAACAACATACGACTGGAATGCTTTGCTTATTTTTCTGACTTTGTGATTAATAAGATTTTGTGTCCTTCCATAACTTTAAAACCCTTTTATCAGAGGAATATATGAACATGGGTGTGGATTGCATAATTCAGAAAGGATTCCAATGAAAACCAAGTCATCTGTACCACTCACTTTCAGCTCAGTTCACTCCTTGTTATGTTTTTGATACCCAGGCGACTTCTCTTCTTGCTCACTGGTTTGTTCTCTAATTTGTCTATTTACTGCTGAATCATTTCATTCAGTTGGTTTGTCATGATCTTTCTCTTCGGGGTTTTAGGCCTTAATCGATTCAGTGACGGTCTGCCAAAAAATCTGCAAATTCACAACTTTTCCTGAACCTGTCAGAGAGCTGAGGTTGTAGGTCAACCCACAAACTTGAAATCTAAGGGAAGACAGGCACCTCCAAGGAGAAATGGGCCATGAGCACCTGTTTGGCCAGAACAGATGCTGCTGGATGGGTCGAAGTTGGTAACAAGGATTTAACTAAGATTCTTAATGAGTTGCTAAAGGCTGAATGTGACTAATGTAAGAATATAGAGCCCTTTGGAGCAAACAATTTTTGTTCCCATTTGCACGTTCTTCACTGGACTCCCATGTGCTCGCGAGAAAGGCTGGGGACACGGTGGTGAGGCTGGTGTGTGCCATAACCAAGGAACACTGAGTTTAGGGAAGCACTTCTTACAGAGCAAGCCCGCTCTTTGGGGGAAGAGGCTACCTCATCCCTCGCGCGGCTCCCTACACACTCAACCCTGAGAAGTGGCCAGGAGGAGACGTGAGAGCCTTGCTCACATTCTTGGCACACCCAGGAGGAACTTGCAGGCACCCACCCACATGGCGGATCGCCTCTCCCAACAAGGTCGAGAGCCAGTCTCAGAGGACCCGG
>NW_024412376.1:126901604-126914569 GCF_014898765.1 Herpailurus yagouaroundi | reverse complement strand
AGAGCTGCTCTTTGTACCATTGTGGTGTGGCTCAGACCCAGACAGTCGCGCAGGGACCCAGAAGGGGGTGTGCTGGACCTAACTTGTGTGCCTCCCCAGACTCCTCTGGCCACGTGCTCCTGGGCCCAGTCATGTGGACCCTTCCCATCCTCTGCCACCAGCACATCACTGCCTGTAAACCTTACTTTCTTCATCCACATAATAGGGATGAGAACGGCACCTACCCCATTATATAACCACTTTGTGCCTCTGCAGAAATGAAAATAATGCATCTGCAAAATGAAAATAATAATATTACCCATTTTCCCCCATCCCAGGTTTATAGTTATAACTGATACACAGACTGTTTAAGGTATACAGCATAATGGCTTGATATACATATTGCGAAATGATTGTCACAGTAACTTTGGTTAACATCTATCATCTCATATAATATCACCTATTCCAAATGATTGCTGTAAGGATTAAATGATTTAACATGAATAAAGCACTTAAAACAATGCCTGGTGCAAATAGGTACCATATAAGTGTTTGCGTTATTGTTACTGTGTTTTCGAGTTAGATTTGCTTCATCAGAGTTCCTTTGTGAAGCATAGGACTTAGCAAATGAATATATTTAAGTGTCACGGTATTGTAGGCTTTTAGAGCCGAAATGGATTAAAAAAAAAAAATTAATCTAGTCCAAACCTTTTGTGTTGTAAGTGGCAAAAACAGGCTCTGGGGGGCATACCCAAGATCGTCCAGGCCGTAATGGCAGGACTGGGACTAGAATCCAGTCCAGAGCTCTTTCCACTTTCCCACACTGTACTCCATACTTATCGAATACAGCACCAATGTGCCATTGGCCCTGATTAAGCCATGGTCTTTACCACAACAGTCAAGCTTGGGTCCAGAAGGTGACACAGAAGCTTACAGGCAGAATTTGGAAATTACCCCCAACACCACCACCCTCTGTCTTTGGCTTTGGAATACCTATTGAAGGCTGGTTCTTTAATGTCATAAGATGACATCAAGAGATGTTATGGAGCTCCCCCTCTGTGCTGCACCCCTCAGCCAGAATTGGAGGGATTGTATAGGAAAGTTCCTTTAATTCTTCCCAAATGAACTCTCTCTGTACCGCCTCTTAATTCTCCCTAAGAAGTCTCTCGTCCAGGGAGAGTTTACGTAATTTTCTGCTAAGGTCAAAGCACAGTTCCCTTTTGGCACCTGATATTGGGCATCGATCTTTGAACTCTGCTTTTTCAGACTACTGGGCTAAAACAGTGAAAAATGTTGGTCTTTAAGAGCGCTTTTTGCAAAACCTTTCTTCCATTCTTTCCTCTCTTTTGCCTCTGTCACCTCCCCAATGCAGACCCTTTTCACAACCTGGTGATTGAGGAGGGGTGCTATAGCGCGTTGGTTAGAAGGGTAGTCTAGAGCGAGACCAGGGTTTGAGCCCTGACTCTGCCACTGATGTGCAGGGAAGCACTTCTAGGGAAGTTGCTTAACCCCTAAGCAGACCCATGCCAGAGCTGGCCCAAGGTGGCACAGGGGAACAGAGTTTGTGCATCTTTTCCCAAGTCTATGTCCAGTGACTTCCTGTTGGCAGGTTGAAATTCGCCTTGGGGATGTTTTATGCCGTGAACGCTGGCAAATGCTACAAATTAGCATCCTCCTCCCTCCAGCATTTGCCTGCACACCTGTGCCTCTAAGCCTTGGTTTCTTCATCTGTGTAGTGGGGATGACAATAGTATTTACCTTGAAAGAGCTTCTGTGAGAGTTAAATGAGAGAACGTATAGGCGCACCTCCGAGACCTTGAAGGTATGGTTCCAGATTGCCGCAATAGAGCAAATATCACAATAAAGCAAGTCAAATGAACTTACTGGTTTTCCAGTGCCCACAACAGTTGTGTTTACACTATACTGTAGTCTACTAAGTGTGCAATAGCATTACATCTAAAATCAACGTACATACCTGAATTATTTAAAAATCTTGCTAGGAAATGCTAGCCCTATCTTAGCTTTCAGCAAATCATAATCTTTTCGCTGATCCTGGGGTCTTGCCTAGATGTTGAAGGCTGCTGCCTGATCAGGGTGGTGGTGGCTGAAGATTGTGGTGGCTGTGGCAATTTCTTTGAATAAGACATTTCTTTGAATGACGTTTGCTGCATCGATTGACTCTTCCTTTCACTAACGGTTTCTCTGTAGCTCGTGATGCTGTTGGATGGCATTCTACCCACAGCAGAACTTCTCTCAACATTGGGGTCAATCCTCTCAAACCCTGCTGCTGCTTTAGCAGCTAAGTTTATGTCATACTCTATATTCTAACTCCTTTGCTGTCATTTCCACAATCTTCACAGCGTCTTCCCCAGGAGTAGACTCCATCTCAGGAGACCACTTCCTTTGCTTGTCCATGAGAAGCAGCCCCTCATCTGTTCATGTTTTGCCCTGAGATTGTAGAAATTCTGTCACATCGTCAGGCCCCACTTGTCGTTCTAGTTCTCTTGTTATTTCCACCACGTCTGCAGTGACTTCCTCCACTGAAGTCCTGAACCCCTCCCAGTCATCCACGAGGCTCGGAATCAACTTCTTCCAAACTCTTGTTCCTGCCAATATTTGGATCTCTTCCCGTGAATCATGAATGTTTCTAATGGCATCTAGAATGGTGGATCCTTTCCAAAAGGTTTTCAATTTGCCCAAATCTATCAGAAAAAATCATTGTTTATGTCGGCTCTAGCCTTATAAAATTTCTTAAATATTTCTTAATAAGATTTGAAAGTCAAAATTACTCCTTAATCCATGAGCTAAAGAACTGATGTGTTAGCAAGCATGAAAACACATTAACCTCACTATACATCTCCTTCAGAGCTCTTGAGGGACCAGGTGCATTGTTGACGGGCAGTAATGTTTTGAAAGGAATCTTTTCTCTGAGCAGCAGATCTCAACAGTGGGCTTAAAATATTCAGTAAACCATGTTGTCAATAGATGTGCTGTCACCCAGGCCTTGTTGTTTCATTTACAGAGCACAGGCAGAGTAGATGCAGCATAATTTTCTCTTTCTTTAAAGTTTATGTATTCTGAGAGAGAGAGAATGGGGGAGGGGCAGAGAGAATCCTGAACAGGCTCTGCACGGCCAGCGAAGAACCGGATGCAGGGCTTGAACTCACAAACTGTGAGATTGTGACCTGAGCTGAAACCAAGAGTCAGACCCTTAACTGACTGAGCCACCCAGGTGCTCCAACTCAGCATAGTTCTTAAGGGCCCTAGGAGCTTTGAAATGGTAAATGAGCACTGACTTCAACCTAAAGTCCCCAGCTGCATTGGCCCCAAAAAGTCAGCCTGTATTTGAAGCTTTGAAGCCAGGCCCTGACTTCTCCTCTCTAACTATTGAAAGTCCTAAATGCAGGGTTATCACAAGCCTTTCATTTGTTAAAACAAAAAAACAAAAAAACAAAAAAACAAAAAACCCCCCAAAAAACAATATCTGCAAAGCACAATAAAACAAAACACAGTAAATTGAGATATGGCTATATGGAAAATACCCAGGAAGTGCTCAGTGTGGTTGCTGTTATTATCCACCTCCTAACTAGTCTAGTACCTCCTAGCTCTTTCTGTTCTTGCCAATCACTCATTCACTCAACAAACATTATATTCAGCAATTCCACGCGCCATTCTCCCTCCATCAGTTTTCTCCTGTTTCCTACTGCCTGAGATCATTTTTCCCAAACTCAACCATACTGCAGATGTATTCTGAATTATAGATTCTGTGAATGCGGAGTGAGGAGGACAGAAGATAGAAGTGAACAGGAGGGAAATCTAGAGTAAATGTAGCTGTAAAAACCTGCTTCACTATGTCAGAGATTAGTCTTTATTCCCGGTTCTTCCACTAATTCTTTGCTGTTCTGGAACCGTGACATTGTCTACATCTCTCTGTTTATGCATCAACAAAACATGAGCAGCCGCACCTGTGTGTGTGCTTGAACAGAGGTGCACACATATGCGTGCGTGCGTGCGCACACACACACATGCACCGCCACCCAGCGTGGGGAGGATTCTCAAGTTTAAACCTGATGGTGGTCAAAGCTGCTCCAATGGGAGGTGCTGCCTGCCATTTAATTCTTCTGGGATGTTCTCCAGGCCCTTTGCTGTCTATTCTATTTCCTGTTTGGCTTCCAGCTTTCTTGTCTGTCAATGTCATCACCTCCCGGTGAAAGAAGGGAAAGGAGGTTATACTGAGACTGTGCCCACAAGATGCCAAAACACCATGGAGCCCAAATGTGTACAAAAACTCACTTTTTCCTGAACTAACTGGTTCTTTATTTGGTTTGCTGGCTTTAGAACATCTGCGTTGTGATTTGCTGCAAGTTCCACAAGAGTGGAGGCAGGAAGTTGAAACTAACTATTAGCTGTCTTTACTTTTAAGGTTTACAAGGTTAATTATTTATGCCAGGGCTCCCCACACATCCTTGCAAAGAGGGAAGGGAGAGGTGTTTTTCCACGCACTCTCTCCAACTTCTTTTTGCCTGCATCCTTACCACAGCTTACCTGGCTCTTCCCTGATTTTCCAGGGGGCCAGCTGCTGACTCCCTCCTCCTGACTCCCCCCTACACCCATAAACCTGATCGAGATCACTTGGTTTTTCCTAACCAACTTGCTCCAGATACAGACAAATCTCCTCCCTCCTCAGAGTTTGGACGATTTCAGAAAGAGCTTCATTAGGAACTTAAAGGGCAAGCCAGTATTGAGTTGGTGTTCACCAGTATGATTCTACTTGTCATGAAGATATTAAAATACTGTGCATGACATCATCTTATATAGAGAAAAATTCTAAAGATCCCCCCCAAACCTGTTAGATGTATTAAAATTCAGTAAAGTTGCAAATTATAAAACCAACATGCAAAAACCAGTAGCATTTCTATACAGTAATATCAAAATATCCAAAAAATAAATTAAGAAAACAACCCTATTTATAATAGCAAAGCTATAAAATACTTAGGAATAAATTTCAGGAAGGAGATTAAATATCTGTACACTGAGAACTATAAAACATCATGAAAGAAATAAAGAAGACACAAAACAATAGAAAGGTATCTATCCTGTGTTCATGGACTGGAAGTTAATATTATTAAACTGTCCTACTCAAAGTGATCTACAGATTTGGTGCAATTCCTTCCAAAATTCCAATGGAAGTTTTGCTAGAAATAGAAACAAACAATTCTAAAATTCAGTAGAACTTCAAAAGACCGCAAATAGCCAAGTCAATCTTGTACAAAAAGAACAAAGCTGGAGGCATCACACTTCCTGATATCAAAATTTACTACAAAGCTATAGTAATCCAAACAGTATGATGTTAGCATCAAAACAGATATATGGATCAGAATAGAGCCTGAAAATAAATCCATGTATTTGCAGTCAGTTGATCTTTGACAAAGGTGCCAAGAATACACAATGGAGAAAGGAGAGTCTCTTCAATAAATGTGTTGGAAAACTGGACACCCATGTGCAAAAGAATGAAGCCATACCCCTATCTCACACCATATACAAAAATGAACTCAAAATGGAGTAAAGACTCAAACATAATACCTGAAACATAATACCTGAAAACTACTTGAAGAAAACATAGGAGAAAAGCTTCTTGACATTGGTCTGAGCAATTATTTTTTTGGGTATGACCCCAAAAGCACAGGCAACAAAAGCAGAAAGAGACAAATGGAACTGCATCAAACCAAAGAGCTTCTGCACAGTAAAGGAAACAGTCAACAGAATAAAGCAACAATCCATAGAGCAGGAGAATATATTTGCAAACTATATATCTGATAAGGAGCTAATATTCAAGATATATAAGGATCTCAAAGAATGCTACAGCAAGAAAATAGGTAACTCTATTAAAAAATAGTCAATGTACCTAAATAGACATTTCTCAAAAGAAGGCATTAAAAAAATACATTTGTCTTCTTTGGAAGATAAATTTTAAAATGCTCAACATTGGGGTGCCTGGGTGGCTCAGCTGGTTAAGCATACAGCTCTTTTTAAAAATTTTTTTTCATGTTTATTTATTATTGAAAAAGCCAGAGACAGAGCATGAGCAGGGGAGGGGCGGAGGGAGAGGGAGACACAGAATGCGAAGCAGGATCCAGGCTCTGAGCTGTCAGCACAGAGCCCGATGTGGGTCTCCAACTCACAAACCGCGAGATCATGACCTGAGCCAAAGACTGACGCTTAACCCACTGAGCCACCCAGGCACCCCAGGCGTCTAGCTCTTGACTTCAGCTCGGGTCATGATCTCACGGTTCGTGGGTTCAAGTCCTGCATTGGGCTCTGCCCTGACAGTGAGGAGCATGCTTGGGATTCTCTTTCTCCCTCTCTCCCTTTCCTTCCCCCACTTGTGCTCTCTTTGTCTGTCAAAATAAATAAAGAAATAAATAAACTTAAATGAATAAATAAATAAATAAAATGCTCAATATTACTAGTTATCAAGTGAATACAAAACAAAAGCACAATAAGATATTACCTCACACCTGTTAGAATGACTATTATCTTTGCCGATCCACCCCAGCTAATACACCAGATCCCCAGCACCACAAGCCTGGCAGTGTGCAAGTAGCCCAGATGGGCTACGCCACCCCACAGTGAATCCCGCCCCTAGGAGAGGGGAAGAGAAGGCACACACCAGTCTGACTGTGGCCCCAGCGGTGGGCTGGGGGCAGACATCAGGTCTGACTGCGGCCCCACCCACCAACGCAAGTTATTCAAGACAGCACAGGGGAAGTGCCGCGAAGTCCCACACCACTCCAGGGACGATCCAAAATGAAGAAACGGAAGAATCCCCTCAGAAAAACGTCCAGGAAATAACAACAGCTAACGAACTGATCAAAAATGATTTAAACAATATAACAGAAAGTGAATTTAGAATAATAGTCATAAAATTAATCGCTGGGCTTGAAAACAGTATAAAGGACAGCAGAAAATCTCTTGCTACAGAGATCGAGGGACTAAGGAACAGCCAGGAGGAGTTAAAACATGCTATCAATGAGTTGCAAAATAAAATGGAGACAACTACGGCTCGGATTGAAGAGGCAGAGGAGAGAATAGGTGAACTAGAAGATAAAATTATGGAAAAAGAAGAAGCTGAGAAAAAGAGAGAGAAAAAAATCCAGGAGTATGAGGGGAAAATGAGAGAACTCAGTGATGCACTAAAGAGAAATAATCTACGCATAATTGGCATTCCAGAGGAGGAAGAGAGAGGGAAAGATTCTGAAGGTGTACTTGAAGAAATAATAGCTGAGAACTTCCCGGATCTGGGGAAAGAAAAAGGCATTGAAATCCAAGAGGCACAGAGAACTCCCTTCAGACATAACTTGAATCGATCTGCATGACATATCATAGTGAAACTGGCAAAATACAAGGATAAAGAGAAAATTTGGAAAGCAGCTAGAGATAAACGTGCTCTAACATATAAAGGGAGACCTATAAGACTCGTGACTGATCTCTTTACTGAAACTTGGCAGGCCAGAAAGGAATGGCAGGAAATCTTCGATGTGATGAACAGAAAAAATATGCGGCCGAGAATCCTTTATCCAGCAAGTCTGTCATTTAGAATAGGAGAGATAAAGGTCTTCCCAAACAAACAAAAACTGAAGGAATTTGTCACCACTAAACCAGCTCTACAAGAGATCCTAAGGGGGATCCTGTGAGACAAAGTACCAGAGACATCGCTACAAGCATGAAACTTACAGACATCACAATGACTCTAAACCCATATCTTTCTATAATAACACTGAATGTAAATGGACTAAATGCGCCAACCAAAAGACATAGGGTATCAGAATGGATAAAAAAACAAGACCCATCTATTTGCTGTCTACAAAAAACTCATTTTAGACCTGAGGACAACTTCAGATTGAGAGTGAGGGGATAGAGAACTATTTATCATGCCACTGGAAGTCAAAAGAAAGCTGGAGTAGCCATACTTATATCAGACAAACTAGACTTTAAATTAAAGGCTGTAACAAGAGATGAAGAAGGGCATTATATAATAATCACAGGGTCTACCCATCAGGAAGAGCTAACAATTATAAATGTCTATGCGCCAAATACAGGAGCCCCCAAATATATAAAACAATTACTCACATACATAAGCAACCTTATTGATAAGAATGTGGTAATTGCAGGGGACTTTAACACTCCACTCACAGAAATGGATAGATCATCTAGACACATGGTCAATAAAGAAACAAGGGCCCTGAATGATACATTGGATCAGATGGACTTGACAGATATATTTAGAACTCTGCATCCCAAAGCAACAGAATATACTTTCTTCTCAAGTGCACATTGAACATTCTCCAAGATAGATCATATACTGGGTCACAAAACAGCCCTTCATAAGTATACAAGAATTGAAATCATGCCATGCATAGTTTCAGACCACAATACTATGAAGCTTGCAATCAACCACAGGAAAAAGTCTGGAAAACCTCCAAAAGCATGGAGGTTAAAGAACACCCTACTAAAGAATGAATGGGTCACCCAGGCAATTAGAGAAGAAATTTAAAAATATATGGAAACAAATGAAAATGAAAATACAACAATCCAAATGCTTTGGGATGCAGCGAAGGCAGTCCTGAGAGGAAAATACATTGCAATCCAGGCCTATCTCAAGAAACGAGAAAAATCCCAAATACAAAATCTAACAGCACACCTAAAGGAAATAGAAGCAGAACAGCAAAGACAGCCTAAATCCAGCAGAAGAAGAGAAATAATAAAGACCAGAGCAGAAATAAACAATATAGAATCTTAAAAAACGATAGAGCAGATCAACGAAACCAAGAGTTGGTGGTTTGAAAAAATAAACAAAATTGATAAACCTCTAGCCAGGCTTCTCAAAAAGAAAAGGGGGATGACCCAAACATAAAATCATGAATGAAAATGGAATTGTTACAACCAATCCCTCAGAGATACAAACAATTATCAGGGAGTACTATGAAAAATTATATGCCAACAAACTGGACAACCTGGAAGAAATGGACACATTCCTAAACACCCACACGCTTCCAAAACTCAATCAGGAGGAAATAGAAAGCTTGAACAGACCCATCACCAGCGAAGAAATTGAATCAGTTATCAAAAATCTCCCAACAAATAAGAGTCCAGGACCAGATGGCTTCCCAGGGGAGTTCTACCAGACGTTTAAAGTAGAGATAATACCTAACCTTCTCAAGCTATTCCAAAAAATAGAAAGGGAAGGAAAACTTCCAGACTCATTTTATGAAGCCAGTATTACTTTGATTCCTAAGCCAGACAGAGACCCAGTAAAAAAAGAGAACTACAGGCCAATATCCCTGATGAATATAGATGCAAAAATTCTCAATAAGATACTAGCAAATCGAATTCAACAGCATATAAAAAGAATTATTCACCATGATCAAGTGGGATTCATTCTTGGGATGCAGGGCTGGTTCAACATTCGCAAATCAATCAACGTGATACATCACATTAATAAAAGAAAAGGTAAGAACCATATGATCCTGTCAATCGATGCAGAAAAGGCCTTTGACAAAATTAAGCATCCTTTCTTAATAAAAACCCTCGAGAAAGTCGGGATAGAAGGAACATACTTAAAGATCACAAAAGCCATTTATAAAAAGCCCACAGCTAACATCATCCTCAATGGGGAAAAACTGAGAGCTTTTTCCCTGAGATCAGGAACACGACAGGGATGTCCACTCTCACTGCTGTTGTTTAACATAGTGTTGGAAGTTCTAGCATCAGCAATCAGACAACAAAAGGAAATCAAAGGCATCCAAATTGGCAAAGATGAAGTCAAGCTTTCCCTTTTGGCAGATGTCATGATATTATACATGGAAAATCCGATAGACTCCACCAGAAGTCTGCTAGAACTGATACATGAATTTAGCAAAGTTGCAGGATACAAAATCCATGTACAGAAATCAGTTGCATTCTTATACACTAACAATGAAGCAACAGAAAGACAAATAAGGAAACTGATCCCATTCACAATTGCACCAAGAAGCATAAAATACCTAGGAATAAATCTAACCAAAGATGTAAAAGATCTGTATGCTGAAAACTATAGAAAGCTTATGAAGGAAATTGAAGAAGACATAAAGAAATGGAAAAACATTCCATGCTCATGGATTGGAAGAATAAATATTGTCAAAATGTCAATACTACCCAAAGCTATCTACACATTCAATGCAATCCCAATCAAAATTGCACCAGCATTCTTCTCGAAACTAGAACAAGCAATCCTAAAATTCATATGGAACCACAAAAGGCCCCGAATAGCCAAAGGGATTTTGAAGAAGACCAAAGCAGGAGGCATCACAATCCCAGACTTTAGCCTCTACTACAAAGCTGCCATCATCAAGACAGCATGGTATTGGCACAAAAACAGACACATAGACCAATGGAATAGAATAGAAACCCCAGAACTAGACCCACAAACGTACGACCAACTAATCTTTGACAAAGCAGGAGAGAATATCCAATGGAAAAAAGACAGTCTCTTTAACAAATGGTGCTGGGAGAATTGGACAGCAACATGCAGAAGATTGAAACTAGACCACTTTCTCACACCATTCACAAAAATAAACTCAAAATGGATAAAGGACCTGAATGTGAGACAGGAAACCATCAAAACCCTAGAGGAGAAAGCAGGAAAAGACCTCTCTGACCTCAGCTGTAGCAATTTTTTACTTGACACATCCCCAAAGGCAAGGGAATTAAAAGCAAAAATGAACTACTGGCACCTTATGAAGATAAAAAGCTTCTGCACAGCAAAGGAAACAACCAACAAAACTAAAAGGCAACCAACGGAATGGGAAAAGATATTTGCAAATGACATGTCGGACAAAGGGCTAGTACCAAAATCTATAAAGAGCTCACCAAACTCCACACCCGAAAAACAAATAATCCAATGAAGAAATGGGCAGAAAACATGAATAGACACTTCTCTAAAGAAGACATCCGGATGGCCAACAGGCACATGAAAAGATGCTCAATGTCGCTCCTCATCAGGGAAATACAAATCAAAACCACACTTAGATATCACCTCACGCCAGTCAGAGTGGCCAAAATGAACAAATCAGGAGACTATAGATGCTGGAAAGGATGTGGAGAAATGGGAACCCTCTTGCACTGTTGGTGGGAATGCAAATTGGTGCAGCCACTCTGGAAAACAGTGTGGAGGTTCCTCAAAAAATTAAAAATAGACCTACCCTATGACCCAGCAATAGCACTGCTAGGAATTTACCCAAGGGATACAGGAGTACTGATGCATAAGGGCATTTGTACCCAAATGTTTATAGCAGCACTCTTAACAATAGCCAAATTATGGAAAGAGCCTTAATGTCCATCAACTGACGAATGGATAAAGAAATTGTGGTTTATATACACAATGGAGTACTACGTGGCAATGATAAAGAATGAAATATGGCCCTTTGTAGCAACATGGATGGAATTGGAGAGTGTGATGCTAAGTGAAATAAGCCATACAGAGAAAGACAGATACCATATGGTTTCACTCTTATGTGGATCCTGAGAAACTTAACAGAAGCCCATGGGGGAGGGGAAGGGAAAAAAAAAAAAGAGGTTAGAGTGGGAGAGAGCCAAAGCATAAGAGACTGTTGAGAACTGAGAGCAAACTGAGGGTTGATGGGGGGTGGGAGGGAGGAGAGGGTGGGTGATGGGTATTGAGGAGGGCACCTTTTGGGATGAGCACTGGGTGTTGTATGGAAACCAATTTGACAATAAACTTCATATACTGAAAAAAAAAAAAGAATGGCTATTATCAAAAGGACAACCGATGAGGGCTAAGATGTGCAGAAAGGGGAACCTTTGTATGCTGTTGGTGGGAACATAAATTCGTACCTCCATTATGGAAACAGTATGGAGGTTCCTCAAAAATTAAAAACAGAACCATATATTACGATCTTTCAATCCTCCTCCTGGGTATATACCCGAAGGAAAGGAAATCAGGATCTCAAAGACATATCTGCCCTCCCATGTTCACTGCAGCATTATTCACAATAGCTAAGATATGGAATCAACTTAAATGTCTACCAACAGATGAACGAATAAAGAAAATGTGGTACACACACATACACGAATATTATTCAACCTTGGAAAATTAGGAAACCCTATTATTTGAGACAATATCGATAAACTTGAAGGACATTATGCTGAGCGAAATAAAACCAAATACTGCATGATCTCACTTATATGTGGAATCTAAAACAGTCAAACAGAAACAAAGAGTCGAATGGTGGTTGCCAGGGGATGAGGGGGCAGGAGGAGGTGACGTTGGGCAAAGGGCCCAAAGTTGCAGTTATGCGGAATGAATACATTCTGGAGATCTGATACACAGCATGGCGACTATAGGTAACGATGCTGTTTGGTACACTTGGACATTTGCTTAGAGAATAAGTCTTAAATGTTCTCTGCACACACATACACACACACACACACACACGCACGCACAAGTTAATTGTGTGACATGATGAACATGTTAACTAAGTTGATGATGGTCATTTTGCCACATGTACATATATCGAAACATCACATTGTATGCTGTAAATACATTAAATTTCCATTTGTCAGTTGTGCCTCAATAAAGGTGGGGAGGGGAGAGACGGGAACACTTGTGTGCCGGCTGGTATTCAGGAACCCCCCCCCAAGTGCCATGGAAGCCCCCCAGCAAAGGCAGAACAAGTAGTGAAGCAGGAAGAGAGCTCCAGATCCCTGCCCCACTCTCAGCAAGCATCCATTTGACTGATTAGTTCTTATCTTTAAAATAGTTGAATATTACCCCGCGCTGAGGGGAATAAATAAGATTACATGTTCCAGAGCTCAGATTCCTCCTCTGAAGTCAAGAGTGGCCAGAGACTGGCAGGCTTCCATGGGCTGGGGGACACATCTGCGCTCTGGGGGGGGGGGGGGGGGGGGGGGGGGGGGGGGGGGGGGGG
>NW_024412376.1:126898888-126901504 GCF_014898765.1 Herpailurus yagouaroundi | reverse complement strand
CCCCCCCCCCCCCCCCCGCCCCCTAGGAGCTGCCCTGTCATGAGTAAACTCCCTTGGGCGCTGAGGCCAGAGCCACTCCACTTCTCCTTTTCCGTCTCTCGCTTAGAACCTGGGCCCCCTCCTAGAAGCATGAGATTCCTGGCCCAGTGGTTCCCAAAGAGCCCTGTGGATCGGGGCCCATCCGTAAAGAGGGTCTTTCGAGCCTGCTGAGATGCGACACATGCAAGATATATGCTCGTGTGGAGTGGCTTGTATTGTGTTGTGTTGTGTTTTATAGAGGAGAATGGTGGCTTCCTTTACTGTTTTATTTTTTATTGTGGCGAAATACACATAACACCATTTTCCATCTTAACCATTTTTTCAGTGTATAGGTCAATAGTGTTACGTAGGCTCGCATTGCTTTGCAACCTATCTCCGGAACTTTTTTGGTCATGCAAAACTGGAACTCTGTGTCCATTAAACAACTCCCATTCTCCCCTTCCCTTAGCCTTTGGCAACCACTATTGTGCTTTCGGTGTCTATGAGTCTGACTACTCTAGGGACCGTTTATCTGTCAGTGGACATTTAGATTCCTTCCACCTTTTAGCTACTGTGAATGATGCCGCTATGGACATGAGTGTACAAATGCCTGTTTAAGACCTCGCTTTCAGTTCTTTGGGGTATATACCCGGAAATAGAGTAGCTGGATCAGATAGTAATCTTACTTTAATTGTTTCATTGTAGACCATTCAAGTTTCTGTCCCGTGTTCATAATTTGTGGCACTGGGGCATGGAGGGAATGATTGATTTCACGAGGCAGAACTTACAAGAGATAATATCGCAGCATCACTCGCAAAATCCAGCCTAGGGTAACATAAAGGAGATGAAGCCGTATATCAGTGGCTGGTTTTGGAACCAATAAGAACGTGAGGAGATGAATTGGTGTGTCCTTTCAAATGTTGTTATCCTGAAGGCTGTAAACCTATTTTAATGATTTTGAGAACACATTCTTGCGAACAATTCCCTGGGCAGTCAGTCGCCATGCATTCAGAATGGATGTGATTTCTGGAAATAGCTGAAAGTGATTCAGAGCCACATCTGTTGAAGATGATTGGAACCACGCAGGGAAATGCTAGTTTCATCAAAAAAGAAGCTATGGCTACAAAATAAGATAGCTGACTTGTAAACCTTTCTGAAGGCAATTCCAAGAGAGGAATTCAGAAATATGTTGAGCAATGGAAGCATTACTGCTACAAGTGGGTAGGTGCACAACTTGACTACGCTGAAGGAAAAGCTATAAGTTTTCACTCTGCTGTGAATATATGGTGGTGGTGGGGGAAGCAAAAAGAAAAACACAGCTTTCCAAGGATACCCCATAGCTTACTCTCTTGGGACACCAAACACAAGCTGGCAACTCACAAGCCCTATCTTGGCCCACACTCTGGTTTTCTTTGGCTTGCAGAGTATTTTTTTTTTTTTAAACACTTGAGTATTTAAATTGGGAGATTAATATTTTTTGGTCTTAATTTCCGACTAATGAAAAAGTCAGCAGAATTATGCCATATTAGCAGGCATGTTCTGCAGCCAGACTGCCTGCGTCTGAATCCCAGCTCTGCCTGCCCCTTTTGACTTGTTTGACCTTGGAGTTACTTAACGTCCCTGTGCCTCAGGACTCTAACTCAGTAAGGAGTTGTGTTTTTTTTTCTTTTTTCCCTCATCTGAAAAATAGGGATAATAATAGTGCCTCCTCATTGGGTTATTGCGGGCTTAAAATGAGGCTATCTTTCTGCCTCGTTAATGAAAACTACTACCTGGGAGCACTGCACTGTCTTTTCCGTAGGGGGCGACAGTGACTGGGCTGTGGCTTACAGGGCTGTGTCCCCTGGACGCAGTTCTCAGACAGTCCACTTGGCCCATTTCCATTACCCATCTGGCTCCTGTGGGCCTGTGCGGTCTGTAGCCGTGCCTTGGGATTACGGAGCCAGCGGAACAGCCACATTTCAAGGTAAGGAAAGAATTAATCTCCCCTTCACAAGGTCCATTGAGGGTGGATTCCAGTGCTCCCGGATCTGTAATCATGGCCCACCGAAAAGGCTCTCACCAGTGCTCCGGCAAATTCTAGCAGGGCCACAAAACAGCTCACAAGCACGCAGACTTGCAGAGCAAGAAGAATTTTTTCACCTTATATGGATATTCTTTCTGGGATAGCAGGGACCACTTAGACTTAGCGATGAAAAATATTTCTATTTCTTACGATCTCAATTGTCTTCTCTTTGTTGAAAATTTCAATCTGTAGAAAAGCAATGGAACTCTCCATCAGGAATGGTTGAAGCAGTCTTCTGGGGTGACTTCTCTCTGTTCATTGCTTCCAGTTGGTATCTGGGTATATGAGGGCCGTCCTTGATTTCTGAGGCTTTGGGGAGAAAGGATTCTCAAATTAGGCTTTGCAGGAGGTGGTCCTGGACCGCCCAGTGGCTGCCTATCTTGTTGTCATTCCCTGTCACTTGACTGGGCCCAGGAGCACGTGGCCAGAGGAGTCTGGGGAGGCACACAAGTTAGGTCCAGCACACCCCCTTCTGGGTCCCTGTGGGACTGTCTGGGTCTGAGCCACACCACAATGGTACAAAGAGCAGCTCT